>NC_059273.1:10625937-10633437 GCF_017591435.1 Portunus trituberculatus
TGCCCTCTCGACATTCTTCCATTCCACATACACAGATCTTCCCTATCCATTTTTTCCATGCCAATCATCACTCTGTATATTGCTATCAGGTCTCCCCTTTCTCTTCTGTTTTCCAGGGTTGGAAGTTGCATTCTTTTCAGTCTGTCTTCATAAGTCAAATCTCTTAAGTCAGGCACCATTTTTGTTGCAGCCCTCTGTACTTTCTCTAGTTTCCTTATGTGTTTCTTTAAGTTCGAGCCCACTGTATTGTTGCATATTCAAGCCTCGGTCTTATCATTGCAGTAATTATTTTCTTCATCATTTCTTCATCTAAATATACGAACGCCACTCTTATGTTCCTCAATAAGTTCAATACTTCTCCAATTATTTTGTTTATATGTCTCTCTGGCGATAGGTCATTGGTAATTGTCACCCCAAGGTCTTTTTCTTCATGACTGGTTTTATGTCTTCATTTCCTATCTTGTACATACTCCTGATTCTTCTTTCACTCTTGCCAAACTCTATTTTCTTGCATTTTGTCGTGTTGAACTCCATTTGCCATGTACAGCTCCATTTCCATATTCTGTCCAAGTCTTCCTGGAGTAGTTCGCAATCTTTGTCACATCTCACTTTTCTTAACAATTTTGCATCGTCTGCAAATAGGCTCACATAACTGGACACCCCATCCACCATGTCATTTATGTAGACTGCGAACATTACTGGTGCCAACACTGATCCCTGTGGAACTCCACTCTCCACCAATCCCCATTCTGATGGTCTGTCCTTAATTATTGTTCTCATTTCTCTTCCTACCAAAAGTCTTCCATCCATTTTAGTAAACTGCCATGCACTCCTCCTACCATTTCAAGTTTCCAGATCAGTCTCTGGTGTGGTACCTTATCAAAGGCCTTTTTTAAATCCAGATATATTCCATCAGCCCAACCATCTCTTTCCTGTATTACATCTATCACCCTCGAATAGTAACATATCAGGTTTGTCGTGCATGAACGCCCTTTTCTAAAACCAAATTGACACTCACAAAGTATGTCATTTTTCTCCAAGAAGTCTGTCCATCTATTCTTCACCACCCTCTCACACATCTTAGCTACCACACTTGTAAGTGACACTGGTCTATAGTTCAATGGGTCTCTCTTGTTACCTGATTTATAGATTGGGACAATGTTAGCTCTTTTCCAGTCTTGGGGCACTACACCTTCCCTTAATGAGGCATCAATTACTTCACAAACTTTTTCTGCCAATTGCTCCTGCATTCTCTTAAAATCCATCCTGATACCCCATCAGGTCCCACAGCTTTTCTCACTTCTAAACTCCCCATCATGTTCTTGATCTCCTCCACAGTTACTTGAAACTCCTTCATAATCCCTTTCTGTTCCATTACCAGTGGTTTGTCAAAAGCAGTCTCCTTTGTGAATACCTTCCGAAAGCATCCATTCATAGCCTCTGCCATTTCCTGGGATCTTCACTGCATACTCCATTTACTTCTAAACTTTCAATACTTTCTCTATTTTTGATGTTGTTGTTCACATGTCTGTAAAAAGCCTTGGTTGGTCTTTACATTTATCAATTATATCCTTTTCTTGTTTCTTTCTTTCTTCTCTTCTAATCAACACATATTCATTTCTTGCTCTTTTGTAACTTTCCCACTGCTTAATCCGTCTTTTCCTTCTCCACCTCTTCCATGCATCCTCTTTTCTTGTTCTAGCCTTTTCACATCTATCGTTAAACCAGTCCTGCTTTCCAACTTCTCTATGTTGTCTTATTGGTACAAATTTTTCTCACCTTCTTTGTATATTTTTATAAATTCCTTCCACTTTTCATTTGCTCCTTAGCACTCTTGAATTTCATCCAATTTGTCTCTTGAAAGAATTTCTTTAGGTTTCCAAAATCTGTCTTGGCATAATTCCATCTTCCCACTTTATATTCTTCATTTCTTCTAGATTTCTCTTCGTCTATCACCTTGAACTCCAAAACTGCATGATCACTCTTTGCTAAAGGGCACTCCACCCTCATCTCCTCAATGACCATTGGCTCTGTACTAAAGACCAAGTCCAGTCTTGACGATGCTCCCTCTCCTCCAAACCTAGTATCTTCTTTGACCCACTGAGTTAACACATTTTCCATTGCCAGTGTCAATAGTGTATTTCCCCATGTTGTCTCTGATCCTTCCATTGACCAGTCCTCCCAACACACCTCTTTACAATTAAAATCTCCCATCATTATAGTTCGTTCACAGCCACCCAACATTTCTTCCAGACATGTTCCTGTATCACTTATCATTTCTTCATATTCCTGTACTGACCATGCATTTGTCTTAGGTGGTACGTACACCACTATGTAGTGCCTCTTTTTCCTTCATTAGTTTCTGCTCTGATCTTTAGCACTTCTGCCTTTCCCATACCTTTTTCACTTGATCCACCTTTATATCTTTTTAACCAGCAACATCACTCCTCCTCCCATCTTACCTACTCTATTTCTTTTCCAAACATTATATTTCCTTCTCCAACCTTCATCAGGTCTTCTCCCTCTCTCAGTTTTGTTTCAGTAAGACCCACAATATCTGGGTTCTTGTCCCTCAAGTAATCGTTGAGTTCTAAAATCCCGATATCACTCCATTTATGTTGGAATACATTACATTTCGCTCATATGTAAGTTTCTTTAGTCCTTTCTTGCTGTACTTTTCTGGGTTATGAACCACTTCCTCAGTCTCATATCCAAGATTCTCCAGAAAAACTCTTTCTTCTCCTCTTCTGTCCTCTCTTCATTTTTTCAAAGCCTCCTTTCTCAACTCATTTAACATTTCTCTTTCCTTTTCACCGAGATCTCTTCTCAACCAAATCTTCCTTGTTGTTTCCTGCTGGGCTAGCCTCCATGACTTCTCCACCAATTCATCTACATCCTTTTGTGACTTAAGTTTGATTCTTATTGGCCTCATACCTTCTCTTGTGAACTTTCCAATTCTATGGAAGTCCTCTATTTCTTGTACTAGGTCTTTTCCTCCTCCTGCACCACATTAATGATATTATTTATCACCTTTTTATGTTTTCTCTCTCTCCATTTTACTCGGTGTCTTATCCTCCTCCACACCAAATATCACCACACATCTCTTTTTGTCTACAGTTTCCCTCACCAATGTCTCATTTGACTTAATAACCTTCACCACTTTCTCAGCTATCTTCTCTTCTATGATCTGTTGATCTATAATTTCAGCAAGGCCCAAAGTTTTCTCCCCTGACTCTTTGATTTCCTTTTCCAGACTTGCAACTTTGTAATTTACCTCCTTTCTTTCCACTTCCTGACTTTTTTTCCATTCAGCCTGCTTCTCCATCACTTTTCCTAGAGATTCTCCACATTTTTCGCAATTCACTTTAATTAGCTTAACTTCCTCTTTCAGTGCTGCATTTTCCTTCTTCATATCGGCACAGTCTCTCTTTACATTGTCATAACTCGTTTCCAGGCCCTCATACTTTTCAAACAGTTTTTCAATTTTACCTTCTAACTCCAGAATTTTCTTCACATAAGCGCTCTTCTCCATTATTCCTTGAAACCCTGTGAAGTCTGATTCATCTTTCGAGTTCACGGCCGCCATGTTGCTCAGATGTAAACAAACCAGCTGATGGCTCAAACGCAGGCTACAGTTTATATTTACCTTCACTGGACATTATTTTGCTAATCAACAGTTAACATGACTATATGGAGACGGGACAAACATTACCAGCTCCTTTCCCACCTTGGTTACTCTTAGGTAACTGTAGAATTATAGATGATTGCTCTGGAGCTCAGCGACCACCTCCGCCATCGACGATGTCCCGTGTGTGTTTGTGTGTGTGTGTGTGTGTGTGTGTGTGACTAACCGCTGCGCAGGTTGGAGGTCTGGTCCTGCAGCTGGATGGTGGTGTTCTTGATCTCCCCAAGGTCCTGCTTGATCACTGAGAGGCTGGAGGCAATGGCTGTCAAGTTGTCAATAGCAACAGCCTTGGTCACCCTCGCCAGTTCACTCTTCACCAGCTCTCCACTACCTGAGGACACCAAGCATCACCACTGCAGCACACTATTCACACCATCAGGGAAGGAACAAACATTCCCACACCCACACCAATTCATTCACACCATAAAAAAAAATCACTCATTCCCATATTCACACCAATGACCACATTCACACCTTCAGCCATGTAATGAACAACTTTTTATTATTTTTACGTGGGAGTAGAACTGACAAAGAACAACAAAAACTGCAAATAAAAAAGAGGTTCTCAAGAGTGTTTATAATATCAAAAATGTAGAAAAATTTGTTAATCTGTTGCTATAACCATAGAAACACTCTTAGAAACCCATATAACTTCAATTAGACCCTTTTGAAAGTAGTTGAGGGCCTCAAAGAAGAACAGAAAATGGTGGGCAGGATACTTACTGTCCAGCTTGTTGTACAGAACACTCTCCAGTTCCCTGTAGTTCCTCACCAGCAAGTTCTGCACCTCCTGCAATATAAAAAGAACATCAATCAAACCTCAATGCTCCACAAATATTATCCACAAAACAAGTAAATATAGAAAAGATTTTTGAAAGGCAATATTTTTGTGATTTTGTGAGAGAGCTAAATAGAAGTAGGTGGAGGAGGAGGAGGAGGAGGAAGAGGGACAAATGAACCACAAGAGGGAAGATTATGAGAGAGATGAGGGTGTGGGAAAGCCAAAGAAGAGATGATATAATGCAGGTGTGTTACAGAGGGAAAGAAATGAGAAGAGTAAATGAGACAACAATTAATTGAACAGTGAGGGTGGATCTGAGGTAGGTGGAGAGAGGATGACAATGAAATGTAGCAGAAAGGACACATGAGGGTGTGGGAAGGATAAAGAGTATGAGAATAGTGATATAGTGATAGAGAGGGATGGCACAAAGAGGAGTAAAGGGGATAACCTCTAATTGAATAGTGAAGGAGATGTGAGGCATGTGAAGAGAGTAGGACACAATGAAATAAGGCGGGAATGAATGAGAAGGAAAAAAATTACCAAGGGAAATGAGATATGTGATTACTGACATTATATTATGAGGGAAAACATCATTGAGCTGTGCAAACAAGGGGTACAGTAAAGTGTAGTAAGAAACACCATAGTGAGAATTAATGTGAGAGAAAACAGAGGTGGACAACAAGTATAAGTGAGATGAGATTACTGACACAAAACACTTATCGCATGAGAAACAAATATACTGTAATCCTATGAGACAGAACAAAGAAGTTTTAATAAAAAAACCACAAACATGGAATACAGATCAGACAAATTCCAGGAAGAAAAAAAAAACAAAAACAAAGCACAGAACAGACACAGAAATGAGAGATATGAGATTACAGACACAAAACACTTACATCACAAGAAGCAAAAACAAAGACCACTAAACAAACAAGAACACAAGCATAGAATATAAATCAGGCAAACTCTGGGAAGAAAAACAAGGCAGAGAGAAGACAAGGAAACAAGAGAGGCAGGAAACTAGCAACACAGGACATCACATATGAGGCAGGAAGTTCACAATGGTACCTCATATCATTCCTCAAGTGTACCATAAGTGCTGAAAACAAACCCCACTAAGAAGTTATCAGCCCCAAGGATCTGAGAGGCTGGCACGGAACTGAGATGAGGGAACAGAGTCAGCATGATGCTCTCCCTGATTAGTGAAGGTACACTGAGGGAGAGGTGAAAGGTGACTGGGGAGAGAATCGGTTGCTATAGGGACGGGAGAAGATGACATGACAGAGGAGAGGATACGGTGCCAACTGGATGAAGAAGGAATATGATAGTAACAAAAACTGAATAAAAATACAGTGCCAAATGGATGAAGAAGGGAGAGCAGAGTAGCAAATATTGAATAAAAAAAAAAAAAAAAAAAAAAAAAAGGACATGAATCTGGGAAAATACAGAGATTGGATTCACAGTAAATGGAGAAACGTAAAAAAAAAAAAAAAAAAAAAAAAAAAAGGGATTAAAACCCATTGGAAAATATCAAACAAGAGATTAAAGGAGATAGAAACACAAATGCAGTATAAAAGAACAACACAATACAAACATGATACAAAAAGAATAATAGTGGTGAGATATGTGGAATAAAACAATAAGAGCAAGACGTTGAAGTTCATAAGAAAAGCAAGCAAAATGACCACGACAGCACAAAGAGTATGATAAAGAAGGAAGGTGAGACTGAAAAAAGTGAATAAACAAAGGAATGATTAAAAAAAGAAAAAGGAAAATTGCAAAAAGAGAATGAAAATAAAATAGAAACACAAGAAAAGAACTTCAAACTGATAAAAAAAAGAAAGCCAACAAAAAGAATGAACACCAAAAGCAAGAGGAAAGCCTTACGATAAAAAAGAGAAAAGATAAGAGGGAATGGAGAAAGTACCAAAAAAAAGAAATTAGGGAGAGAAAGAACAGACACTGAGAGAGGAGACCAGCTTATGGGGAAAGAAATGTTATGTGCAAGGGGACGAAGGGCTATAGAAATCCTCAGAAAAAGAAGATGAGGACAGGAAAGGGATCTGGAGGAGGGACTGCAGAGGAAACAGAAGGGAGTCTGGGTGACCAAGGAGCACACTGGAGGAGCTGAAGGAAAGGAGTGGGTACAGAATGCATATGGAGGACCAAACAAACTTTCCCTTTCATATGCAATGGAGGAAGAGAGGAAAATGATGAAAAGCATGGATGGAGAAAGAGGAGAAGAAGGAGTAGGATAAAAAAAAAAAAAAATAGATACTGTAGGGTGGACAGGATAATGAAAAAGGAGATAAAGGACTGAGAAGAAAATGATAAAGGGTATGGATAAAGGATAAGTGAAGAATGTGTAAGAGTAGAAGCAACAAGATGGAAAGGAGATTAAATAAAAACTGTGAAGAAGTAAAATGGAAGAGAGATAAAATGGAAACTACATGGAAGGAAATAGGTAGCAAAATTGTGAAAAAAAGACATAGAGGAGAAGGATAAAGAACATGGACATAAGGTGGAGAAAAAAAAAAACTGAAAATTCTTAAAAAGTAGGACAAACAAGGGAAATACGTAGTGATAAACAGCAAGAGAATAAATAATAAAGGAGAAAACAACAACAACAACAACAACAAAAAAAGCGACAATGAATAGAAATAAGATAATGTTACAAGAGCAATACTAATAACAAATGCATGGGAAAATTTATGCAGAATTCAAAAACAGAAAAAAAAACAGGAACCTGAAAAAAATATAAAAGAAATGGAAGCAAAATGAAAGGAGAAAGGTTAAAAAGGGATTGAAACTCATTGGAAAAACATTAAACAAGGGATTATAAGAGAGAGAAAAACAAATACAAAAGCAAGAAAGAGGCAGTGAGAATTCCAGAACGAGGCAGGAATGGACAAAGAAAGCAAATACAAAGACAGAATGAGAGGGAAAGAAAAATAAAGAGGAGGAGGAGGAGGAGGAGGAGGAGGAGGAGGAGGAGGAGGAGTAATGTGCTGGAACAAAAGTGTGTAAAGGAGAA
>NC_059273.1:10635937-10643437 GCF_017591435.1 Portunus trituberculatus
GTAAATTTGATAGCTGTACACAGGTAAGGCTTCTGACAGTGACTCTACAGTGAACGTTAACCCCCTTCATTACTGGGTCACATTTTTACCTTGAGATTTGTGTACGATTAGACCATTCTATTGACATTAGGAAGGGTCTATGGAGCTCTAAAGATTAATGGCCAGAATCTTCACTATTTTAATCCCTTGAGTACTGGGTCACATTTTTATCTTGAGTTTTCTGTATGATAAGACCATTTTATTGACATGAAGAAGGGTCTATGGAGCTCAAAAGATTAATGGCCAGTCTTCACTATTTTAATCCCTTCAGTACTGGGTCACATTTTTATCTTGAGTTTTGTGTATGATTAGACCATTTTCTTGAGATTAGGAAGGTCTATGGAGGTCAAAAGATTAATGGCCAGAGTCTTCACTATCTTAACCCCTTCAATACTGGTTCACATTTTTATCTTGAGTTTTGTGTATGATTAGACCATTTTCTTCACATTAGGAAGGTCTATGGAGGTCAAAAGATTAATGGCCAGAGTCTTCACTATTTTAATCCCCCACATATGTTTCTGAAGCTCTGTAAAATCACCACATTGTAAGGAGAATGAATATGGAAACGCGTCCTGATACTGAAGGGGTTAATGAGACGTGTACGCAGGTAACACAGGTAAGACAGGTAACACTCACGTTGTCTGTGTTGTTGAAGAAGAGCTTGGTGTCGTGCACGGAGACTGACCACTTTTGGGTAGGCTCTGCACGCCCTCCTCCATGCGGGTGTTGGACACGAAAGAACACACTAACCCCAGCCTGCAGGAGACGCAACAACAGGAATATCATTAGTAAAAGAAGAAGGTACGTCATTATCATTACGCAACAGGTTACAGTCATCATTATTAGTAGGAAAATAAGATGAGGCGCAGATTAGGATATGTACGAAATTAGTATAAACCAGAATCAACAACAGTATTAGTACGGAACAGAAGGAGAAAGACCATGAGTTATTATTATCGAGGGAAAGAAGATTACACTCATCATTACTGGTATGAAAATAGGACGAGGTGCGAACAAAATTAGTACAAAACAAGAGATACAGTGCTAGGAAAACCAGGAAACACAACATTAGTAAGGAACAGAAGGAACAAACATTATTAAGAAGGAAGGCAGGTCATTAATATTAAGAATAGTAAGGGTTCATTCATTATTATTAGTAGGATAAGTACAATAAAAAAAAAGTACAAAACAGGAGGTACTAAGAAAACCAGGAGACACAACAGTATTAGTACGGAATGGAAAGAAC
Source organism: Portunus trituberculatus (assembly GCF_017591435.1). Lineage (NCBI taxonomy): Eukaryota > Metazoa > Arthropoda > Malacostraca > Decapoda > Portunidae > Portunus > Portunus trituberculatus. The sequence goes on from NC_059273.1 coordinate 10,637,223, forward strand.
AAATATCAGTAAGGAAGGCAGGTCATTAATATTAAGAAAAGGTGCATTCGTTAGTATTAGTAGGATAAGATACAATAAAAAATAGTACAAAACAGGAAGTACTGAAAAAAAAAAAAAAAAAACCAGGAGACACAACAGCAGTATTAGTATGGAAAATAAGGAACAAATATTACTAAGAAAGGTATGTCATTACTATTACGGAATACAAGGTTACAGTTATCATTAGTAGTAGGGAAAAGGTGAAGGTACAAAAGTAGTACAAAACACGAGGTACTAGGAAAACCATGAGACACAACAGTAATATTAGCAATGAAGAGAAGGAAACAAATATTACTTAAAGAGAAGGCACGTCACTAATATTACGAAGTAGGTTACAGTTATCATTATTAGTGTGAAATAGGTGAAGGTACAGGTGAGGTTAGGTAAAGTACAAAATTATTACTCTAAAACAGGAAATGCTGGAAAAAAAACGAAAAAAAACGTGATGATTATACTGTCACCATCAAGATCACCACCACTTCTCCGTTACTCGTGCAACATTTCACCAGCTTCACCACCGCCATCACCATCAGTAAGGCACTTCCCCCAGCCATCACCGCCTCCATCACCATCACTCTAACTTTGCTACACAACTTCAAACACTACGACCTAACATCCGATACTTAACTACTACTACCACCACCACCACCACCACTACTTTTACTACTACTATTACAACTACAACAACAACTACTACTACTACTACTACTACTACTACTACTACTACTACTACTACTACTGCTGCTGCTGCTGCTGCTGCTGCTGCTGCTACTGCTGCTGCTGCTGCTACTGCTGCTGCTGCTGCTGCTGCTGCTGCTGCTGCTGCTGCTGCTGCTGCTACTACTACTACTACTACTACTACTACTACTACTACTACTACTACAATTACTACTACTACTACAATTACTACTACTACTACTACTACTACTACTACTACTGCTACTACTACTAAAAATAACAACAATGACAACTTCCAAAAAATACATAACAATAATTTAATATACTAAAAATCTACAACTGTACCACAAACTAATAAATTCTCTCCTTCACCTTCTCCTCTCTCTCTCTCTCTCTCTCTCTCTCTCTCTCTCTCTCTCTCCATTGAAGACAAAGCCCGAGGGAAAGTTTATCGGGAGAGTGAAGAGTTTAATTACTAAGAGAGAGAGAGAGAGAGAGAGAGAGAGAGAGAGAGAGAGAGAGAGAGAGAGAGAGAGAGAGAGAGAGAGAGAGAAATTTAATCAAGCAAATGAAGATAAACTGTACAAGGAAAACACATAGATTAACAACTTTTTAACATGAGATAGAGACAGAAATAGACAGACAGACAGACAGACAGACAGCGAGACAGACAGACAGACAGACAAAACACACACTAAAGCTTCAAGTGATTCAGCCTCTCCCTCCTCTCCTCCCTCCCTTCATTTCGTCCCAGTCTCCACCTCATCCACTCCTCATCCTCCTCCTCCTCCTCCTCCTCCTCCTCCTCCTTCCCACGCACCGTCTCCAGTCACTCGTGCATCAAGAATTGTTTATTTATCCACCAAAACTCTCTCTCTCTCTCTCTCTCTCTCTCTCTCTCTCTCTCTCTCTCTCTCTCAATCAGGTCTTCTAGTAGTTTTTAGCAGAGAGAGAGAGAGAGAGAGAGAGAGAGAGAGAGAGAGAGAGAGAGAGAGAGAGAGAGAGAGAGAGAGTTTTGGTGGATAAATAAAGCAATCTAGTAACAGTCTTAATCGTGGCTGTAAGGAAAAAAAAAACGCATTGATGACTAAAAAATGTTTTAAAAATGCTTTGTAATGGCTATAATAAAGTTCACTGAGCCGCTCCCAAACATAGACAGGCAGAAGTTCGAAGGGAAAGGTCAATGAGAGTTCGTACATACATAAAAAGTCACCCGCAACGTTAACACAGGTGGTGAAGTTAATGCCGCGGTGGTGAAGAGGTGAAAGGTGAGCTGTGTGTCATGTCAGTAATGCCACTCAACGCTCTGTTCTCTTTAATTCCTTCCCCTGCTACACTAACAGCCTTTCCCTAACCCTTGTCAGTGTCTATTATCAGTGTTTTTCTCTCTTTCTCTTTGTTTGTCTGTCTGTCTGTCTGTCTGTCTGTCTGTCTGTCTGTCTGTCTCTCTCTCTCTCTCTCTCTCTCTCTCTCTCATCTACTTCCTTACACATAAAAATCCCTTCTCTTAACACACACACACACACACACACAAGGGAACACAGAAGTAACACAAGATAACACAAAATTTCACCTATTACCTAACATACGAGCATAAGAACCGCTTCCAGTCTAACTAACACCACGCAACACAAGATAACACTGACTTTTACTGACCCTCTAACATATGATCTCTTCCTCTAATACGCTCGGAAACAAAAAAAAAAAAATAACGATCCCATAACTCTCTCTCTCTCTCTCTCTCTCTCTCTCTGACGTCAACTGAGGGAGTGAAGGAAGAGTCGCAGGAGAGACGCAAAATCACAATAACAACGATAACAATAAGACTTCCAAGCGTGACACAAATTTTAATCCACTTTTCCTCTAACACAACAAGTCACAGAATCACAACAACAATGACAACAAGAACACTTCCAGGTGTGACAACAGCTAATCTAGTATCCCTGTAACACAAAACAACACAGCAATACTCACAGAATCACAACAACGATAAGACTTTCCCCCCAGTGACAACACAAATTTTAGTCGTCTCCCTGTAACACAAAAACAACCACAAGATTCACAGAAACACAACAATGATAACATGAACACTTCCCGGCGTGGCAACACAAACTTCAATCTAGTCCCTCTAAACACAACACAACAATACTCACAGAATCAAAACAACAAGACTTCCTCAGGTGACAACACAAATCTTAATCTAATCCCCATGCAACACAAAAAACAATACTCAGAAACACAACAACAATAGCAAGACTTCCTCGCGTGACAACACAAATCTTAATCTAATCCCCATGCAACACAAAAAACAATACTCAGAAACACAACAACAATAGCAAGACTTCCTCGCGTGACAACACAAATCTTAATCTAATCCCCATGCAACACAAAAAACAATACTCATAGAAACACAACAACAATAGCAAGACTTCCTCGCGTGACAACACAAATCTTAATCTAATCCCCATGCAACACAAAAAACAATACTCATAGAAACACAACAACAATAGCAAGACTTCCTCGCGTGACAGCACAAATCTTAATCCAGTCTCCCTGCAATACAACCCAACAATACTCACAGAAACACAACAACACAGATGATATCCCCGAGTAACAACAACACAACACTTAATCTAGTCGCCCTGTAACACAACACAACAAAAACAAAATCACAACAACAATGACAACGAGAGGACTTCCCAGCATGACAACACTTAATTTAGTCCCCCTCAAACACAACACAATACTCACAGAATGACAACAACAATGATGGCGAGAAGAGTTCCAAGTGTGGCTCTTTTGCACGGGTCCCTCTTCTTATCATAATGCGGTTCCTGAGCTCCACAGCGCCCGGCACAGCGGCAGCAGGCGAAGAAGAGGCCAGCGAGGGGCATCACTACTACTATGAGGGCCCCCAGCACCACCAGCGCCACCAGGCCGATGTAGTGGATCAAAAGGACGTCCCAGTTTGCCTCCAGTTCTGACACGATGCGCATCCCTTGTTTCTTGTCCAGATCCACCTGCTGTAGTTCCTGAGCCACGAGTGATTCTGCAAAGAAGAGGATTGTGGGTAGCGTGAGTGTGTGAGGCAAAAGGATGTGTCTGATACGAGTAGGTTGTGTGTGTTTTTTTTTTTTTTTTTTTTAGTTTAGTCTTACTTTTAATTTTACGTGATGGATAAGTTAGTTTTTTTTTTTTTTATCCGTGGATGGAGAAATTGGTAAGAAATGGATGAGATGCGTAGAAAAAAAAAAGAAATGGTGAAGATTGATAAGGAATGGCTGAGAAAAATTTGGTCTTATTTTTTAATGTTACGTGATATGAAAGATATTTTTTTCCCTTTTTTCTTTAATCCGTGGATGGAGAATTGGGTAAGAAATGGATGAGATGCGTAAGAAAAAAAAGAAGAAATGGTGTAGATTGATATGGCTGAGAAAAAGAATAGGAAAGAAAAACGAATGAAAGAGGTGAAAAACTAACAAACAGCGAGAGAAAGCTATTTTGAGAGAATTTATCATAAGAAAATTAATTAGACGTATAAGAATGAAAAGTGAATAGCGGCTGGGTTAAAAACAGATGAAGATAGATAGAAACAGGCTAAACAATTGCAAATAAACACTATAACAATCAACCAGTTACCTTAGCTTACCCAGAAACACAAAATGAATTAGATTAAAGCAACGAAACGAGACAAGAGGAGAGAGAGACAAAGACGAGGACGAGAGGAAGATTAGGAAGAGGAGGAGGAGGAGGAGGAGGACAGGTGAAAAACAGTGAGCGTGGGTCAGGAGTGAGGAGAGAACGAGGTGTGGTGGGCAAGGACGAAGTATTAAGTTGCGGCAGAGGGGAACAAGCGAGGGGACCGTGTGAAAAGGGAAGACTATGTGGGAAGACGAGGGGAAACTGAGGGACAAATGTTGGGTGAGTTTTTCCTGCAGTTTGGAGAGGAAAAAAAAAGCAAAAGAGGAAAACAACCAGGAGGAGGAAGGGCGAGACACGAAGATTACAAACGCAAATGAATACAAAGGAAAACAACAAAATATCACCGTTTGTATAAGGATTCTAAGCTAACTGCCAGTGGAGGAGATAGGATAGCAAAGTAGAAGGTTCCTCCCCCTCGGTATCAACGTGTACTTAGTGATGGAGGAGGAGGAGGAGGAGGAGGAGGAAAGAAGAAGAAGAAGAAGAAGAAGAAGAAGAAGAAGAAGAAGAAGAAGAAGAAGAAGAAGAAGAAGAAGAAGAAGAAGAAGAAGAAGAAGAAGAAGAAGAAGAAGAAGAAGATGATGATGATGATGATGATGATGATGATGATGATGATGATGATGATGATGATGATGATGATGAAGAAGAAGAAGAAGAAGAAGAAGAAGAAGAAGAAGAAGAAGAAGAAGAAGAAGAGGAAGACGAGAAGGAAGCAAAAAAATAAATAAATAATAAGGAAGCAGGAAACAAGAATAGGAAGAAAAGTATAACAACGAAAAGCTAAACAGAGGAAATACGAAGACGAAAAATAAGAAGAGAAGAAGGAAGAGGAAGGCGAAAAGAAAACAAAAGAACCAGAAACAAATAAATATAAACAAAAAAGAAAAAATAAACAAGGAAGAAGATGAAAACAAAAAAAGGACAAGAATTTAAAGGGGAAAAACAAACTACGATAAAAAAGAGGGGAAAAATGAGGGGAAAAAAGGGTCCAGGCGTCAGGTAAAGTGGAGACAGGTGACCACAGACAGGTGGGCGGATAACAGGTAAACAAGACACGTGTGATGGAAGGTGAGAGGGAGAGAGGGAGAGGGAGAGGGAGAGGGAGAGGGGAGGATGGAGGGAAGGGCGTGGCGAAGGGACAATGGAGGAAAGGAGAGATATTGGAGAAGGGACATTGGAGAGAACATTGCACGAGGAGGAGGAGGAGGAGGAGGAGGAGGAGGAGGAGGAGGAGGAGGAGAAGGAGAAGGAATATCTGAAAGAGAAGATATATTGGAGGAGTCGAGGGTCATTTTGGAGAGAGGAAAGGACATTGCAAGGAGAAGGAGGAGGAGGAGGAGGAGGAGGAGGAGGAGGAGGAGGAGGAGGAGGAGGAGGAGGAGGAGGAGAGAGAGAGAGAGAGAGAGAGAGAGAGAGAGAGAGAGAGAGAGAGAGAGAGAGAGAGAGAGAGAGAGAGAGAGTGTAAAGGACATTTAGAAAAGGGTCAAGGAGAATTTTCAAGATAAATGGCAATGGAGAGAGAGAGAGAGAGAGAGAGAGAGAGAGAGAGAGAGAGAGAGAGAGAGAGAGAGAGAGAGAGAGAGAGAGAGAGAGAGAGACGGTCAGTCAGTCAGTAGTGCATGAGAAAAAAAATAAAGAATAAAAACTTGAAAACGTGACATAATTCAGGGGGAACTATTTAATAACCGGTTAAACTTGTTGGCTGACGAGGAATACAAAGGAAGGAACAGACAGCAACAGCCCTACTGGGCCTAACGAGGCTGTCTGTGTGCCTATGCTACCACTACAGATGCTAT
>NC_059273.1:10663437-10665937 GCF_017591435.1 Portunus trituberculatus
TCTCTCTCTCTCTCTTGTAGTAGCTATTTCGTTCAATGCTGAGAGAGAGAGAGAGAGAGAGAGAGAGAGAGAGAGAGAGAGAGAGAGAGAGAGAGAGAGAGAGAGAGAGAGAGAGAGAGAGAGAGAGAGAGAGAGAGAGAGAGAGAAACACGGACAGACAGACAAAAAAGACGGCAAAAGAACGAAGAACGAGAGGGAAGGAGGGAGGAGAGAGGAGGAGGAAGAGAAGGAGGGAGGGAGGGGGAGGGAGAGGGAGAGGAAGGGAGAGAGGAGGGGAAGTGAGTTGTTGACGGAGGGAGGGAAGGAGGAAAGGGATAGGGTACAAAACCGGGAGAGAGAGAGAGAGAGAGAGAGAGAGAGAGAGAGAGAGAGAGAGAGAGAGAGAGAGATTAAAGACAATAGACAGTATGCAATAGTTTTTTTTTTGTTTCACGAGTGTTTCAGAATGTAAAACTAAATAAATAAGAATAAAAAAAAGTAGAAAATAAGCAAAACGTTGAAAATAAAAACGTAAATGCAGAGAAACAAAAATATATCAACCGCACACGGAGATAAAAAAAAAAGGTATAGAAATTTTAAGAAGACGAAGAAGAAAGGAAGAAAATTAGACAAGATAATAAACGAAAGAATTTTTTTGTTGGGGAAGACTCGAAACTGACGAAAAAAAAAAGAACAGAAAAAAGGAAAACATTTCAGAGATGCGTCCGAAAAACAACACCTTTGGAATTCCTTGTGCGTGTGGCCTTGTACCTTGAGTTCTTGCAAGATGAGGAGGAGGAGGAGGAGAAGAGGTGAAGAAGGAGGAGGAGGAGGAGGAGGAGGAGGAGGAGGAGGAGGAGGAGGAGGAGGAGGAGGAGGAGGAGGAGGAGGAGAAAGTAATGAAGGAGAACGCAGAAAGCAGAGGACAAAAGACCAAGTAGCACCACACATGAATGGAAGCCACACCACCACCACCACCACCACCACCACAGGAGTCAGTGGTCAGTACTCACCCAGCTCGCGGGGCACCTCCCTCTCGCGGTGCACCAGGTGGAGGAACATGTTGGTGATGAGGTACAGGTGCTCCATGCCTCGTGGGTTGAACTCCTCCTTCGCCTTGTACGACTTGTTGACCCAGGCGCGGCTGTAGGAGATCCTCGGGGCGTCCACCACCAGCTCCTCCTCCACGCCGGCTTGGGCTGTCGCTGTAGCCTCAGCCGCCTCCATCTTCTCCAGCCCAGTGGTCACTTCCGCCGTCAGCGTCGCCGCCACTGTTGTTGTCGTCACAGCCGCGGCCTCAGTAGCGCGAGCCTCCTCCTTTTTCTTCTTCCTGTTCCTCCTTCTCTTCCCTCCGCGGGTCCTAGTCGTCACCACCTCCTCCACCTGCTCACGCGTTGGTTGGGGCTCCTCCGTCACCGTCTTCCTGGACACGGAGTTCTCGTACACGTCCTGAAGGAGGCGGGTGTCCTCAGAGGCAGCTACAGCGGTGGCGGCCACTGGGGAAGGCTCCAGCAGCATGTCCAACTCGGGGTCCTCAAGGGGGGAGTTGGCACCCGTCTGCGCCGCTAGCAGAAGGAGGGGCAGTGTGAGCGCGGCCAGCAGGATCCGGCGAGGGGAGGCCATGGTGGCGGCGGGGCGTGAGGCAGGTGAGGGTCAGGTGAGGATGTCAGCTCGGCCGCCTGAATGACCTCACACCAGCACCATCACGCTGAGGGAGAAGAGAAGAAGACACTCAGTACATAATATTCTGACACACTATGTTCTCTCATCACCAATACTTTTGAAGGCTAAAGAGGATTGCCAAGGTTTTCATGAATGTTTCCTATTTAAATGATGTAAAAATTCCGTTAATCTATCGCTATAAATATAAAAACAACCTTAAAAACTCGTGTAGCTTCAACAAGAACCCTTTGGAAATAGTGAAGATGCGGCCACGAATGCTTCAAACCAAAATTTCTACAATTTTTGGCGAGGGAGACTAAGAAAGGACTATATCAACCTTTTGTTCCTTGTATAAACGTATCTGTTTATACTAGAAATTAAACTTTTACACACACACACACACACACACACACACACACACACATTAATCACATTTCACCACCAACACACGTACTACACCCAAAATCACCATCATGGACACCTGTTTTCCACGCACCACCCACACAGGTAAGCACAAGCAACGCACATTGCAGGTACCCAAAAAACACCGTTAGTTGTGTGTGTACCTTTACCCGGATGGTGCAGGTACTGAGGGGGGAAAATAATAGTGATAATAATGGAACACGTTTCACTGTTATATATTTACTTTTTTCCTTCCTTTTTTTTTTTTTTGGTGGGGAGAGGACGGGGTGAGGTTGTGTGAGAGGGGGTGAGAGGGTGGAGTCAAAGGGTGCAAGACAATCACGAACTGGGGAACGAATGAATAAAAGAAGAAAAAATCGAAGGAAAAAGAAAATGGTGTGTGTGTGTGTGTGTGTGTGTGTGTGTGTGTGTGTGTGTGTGTGTGTGTGTGTGTGTG
>NC_059273.1:10668437-10670937 GCF_017591435.1 Portunus trituberculatus
AAAGATGCAAAGGAAAGAGAGAGAGAGAGAGAGAGAGAGAGAGAGAGAGAGAGAGAGAGAGAGAGAGAGAGAGAGAGAGAGAGAGAGAGAGAGATTAGGGGAAGTCAACTTGCACCGGATGACCTTTGCAATACTTTCACACACACACACACACACACACACACACACACACACACACACACACACACACACACATTTCCCCCTTTGGTGACCACTCAGTAAACATTCTCCGGACACAGACACACATACAGATAGACACACATAGACAGACAGACAGGCAGGCAGACAGACTGACAGACAGACAGGCAGGCAGACAGATAACAAGTAAGAATTAAAAGGAAAACATGAACTGAGAAGAAAGATAGTGATAAAGAAAGTTAGGAGGAGGAGGAAGAGGAAGAGGAGGAGGAGGAGGAGGAGGAGGAGGAGGAGGAGGAGGAGGAGGAGGAGGAGAAAATCAATATCAGAGATACTGCAGGTTGAGAGAGAGAGAGAGAGAGAGAGAGAGAGAGAGAGAGAGAGAGAGAGAGAGAGAGAGAGAGAGAGAGAGAGAATTTACAAACTCTTGACAGTGGGACAAGTTCTTATGTATTTATAAAAGTCTCTCTCTCTCTCTCTCTCTCTCTCTCTCTCTCTCTCTCTCTCTCTCTCTCTCTCTCTCTCGACAAGAAAGTAACTTAATACACTGTAATAATAAAGCCAGAGGGAGAGAGGGAGAGGAAGAGAGAGAAGGAGGGAGGAAGGGGGAAGAAGAGAGAGGAGGAAAGGGAGAGAGAGGGAGAGCAAGAGTGAGAGAAAGGACTGTTGATGTTTTAAGAGAGAGAGAGAGAGAGAGAGAGAGAGAGAGAGAGAGAGAGAGAGAGAGAGAGAGAGAGAGAGAGAGAGAGAGAGAGAAATGGGATGGGAGAGTCAGTGAAGAGAGAAAGGGAGAGAGGGACACTAGTGAATGGGTACGAGAAAAGGAGGAGGAGGAGGAGGAGGAGGAGGAGGAGGAGGAGGAGGAGGAGGAGGAGGAGGGAGAAAGAAAAAGGGAGGTGATGATGTGAGTGTCGGAGGAGGAGGAGGAGGAGGAGGAGGAAGGTTAAGGGAGAAAGTATGTCCGGATGGAGAAGGCGAGCAGTGGTGGAGGAGATGATGGAGGAGGAAGAGGAGGAGGAAGAGAAGGAGGAGGAGGAGGAGGAGGAGGAGGAGGAGGAGGAGGAGGAGGAGGAGGAGGAGGAGGAGGAGGAGGGAGTTACAAGTTGCTGTGGTATCGGACGAGGAAACTAGTGGAGGAAGAAAAGAAGAAAGAAAAGGAGGAGGAGGAGGAGGAGGAGGAGGAGGAGGAGGAGGAGGAGGAGGAGGAGGAGGTCGTGTGGCATTGCTAGTGAAATGTCAGTTGTTGTTGATGACATACGTGGGAGGTTACTATGGCAACCAGTGACGCCAGCTGTTCTCTCTCTCTCTCTCTCTCTCTCTCTCTCTCTCTCTCTCGTCATACCACCACTTCAACTGACAAATGACTGCCGGTATAATAATTCAGAGAGAGAGAGAGAGAGAGAGAGAGAGAGAGAGAGAGAGAGAGAGAGAGAGAGAGAGAGAGAGAGAGAGAGAGAGTTAGGGATGGTAATGGTATGATGAGGAAGAAAATGGAGGAACAAAAGAGTGAGTAAGAACAAGAGGGAGAGGAAGAAAGAGGAGAGGGGAGAGGAGAAAGGAGAGGGGAGAGGAGAGAGGGGAGGGGAGAAGGAATGGAGGGAGGGGAGAGTAGGATGAAAAATATCTACCCCCCGGAAATACGAGTAGCCCTCACACTCCCTCCCCTTCTCCTTCCTTCCCTCTCCCCTCTCCCTTTGATATAAACAATGTAAGAAACAGCTGACTACCACCACCATCACCACCATCACCACCAATGCGTATTCTTGTAGTATAGTTTCTTCTAAATATTGTCATCACCACTTACTCATCACCACCAGTACCATCATCACCACCACCAATGCTACTTTACTAACACCAGATTACTGTTATGTTTTTTTTTTTCCCCATGTTAGTACTGTCACCACCATCATCAACACTATCACCACCACCACCACCACCACCACACACAATACATCTTATTTATTACCTTTGTTTCTTAAGGTCTGTATTCTTAACCCCTTCGATACTGGAATGGCACTTTTTTTTTTTTTTTTTTTTTTAGTTTCTGATATGATGACGATTTTATTCACATTAGGAAGGTCAAAAGATTAATGGCTTGAGTCTTCACTATTTTAATCCCCCACCTAAGTTTCTGAAGCTGTATAAAATCACCAAATAGTAACCAGCATGAATATGAAAACGCGTCATGGTACTGAAGGGTTGAAACAATTTACTTTTACTATCACTACTTTCCAAAGGCTCTAGTTAAAGATACTCGTGTTTTAGAGGGCATTTTCATGGTTCTGGTGATAGATTAATAAGATTTCTGGTTAATTAAAAGGAGAAACTGTCTTGAAATATAAGTCTAGTTGTCTCTAGGGCC
>NC_059273.1:10675937-10680937 GCF_017591435.1 Portunus trituberculatus
TCACTCCTACTCTCATAAATGTGCTAAAAAACGTTTTACACCTATCTAGCAGCAAACATTTACATCACTCCTATCCACTCATAAACGTGCTAAAAAAACGTTCTTATACCCCTTAATAACAAATGTTTACCAGTTTAGCAAAGACAGTAAGGCTTCATACACCAGCCTCTCTAAAACACATGAATCATTCCGCTCCACACCAAAGAAACGTTCATGTACCTTCAGCTTACCACCCAGACGTTCAATTACCTTCAGCTTACCACCAAGTCCAGCCTCTACATAACAAAACCTTCCTAAACCATCCATAACACACAAAAAACGTCTCCACACCCCTCACCAGAAAACGTTTACCAGTCTACCAACTCTACACAAGACCATTATCCCTATCCACTCCCGTACTCTTCACCAGCAAACGTTTAGCAGACCCACACAAACGTTCACCTTATCACACACTGGAGCAGCAGGAAAGCCCTAACACTTGTCCATTATCAGTGTTATCTCCCGGGCGTCTGGCTGCACTAGTCGTTATCAGAAGCGAGGAAGGCACGGAAGAAGAGCAGCAGGGCGGAGAGGCGGTGAGAGGAGCGAAGGAGGAGGAGGAAAGAGGAGGAAGAAAGTGATAAGAGGCAAGTGATGGAAGAGCCTGGAGGAAATTAAAAATAAAAGTTATTTTCCACATAAGAGGAAGGGATAAATATGGAGAGGGAGAGAGAGAGAGAGAGAGAGAGAGAGAGAGAGAGAGAGAGAGAGAGAGAGAGAGAGAGAGAGAGAGAGAGAGAGAGAGAGAGTCATGCTAAGTTAACTGGGTGATGATTATGGATGATGACGGTCGGCGAGGGAGGCAAAGTAAAGGAGGAGGAGGAGGAGGAGGAGGAGGAGGAGGAGGAGGAGGAGGAGGAGGAGGAGGAGGAGGAGGAGGAGGAGGAGGAGGAGGAGGAGGTGGTGGTGGAGAGGACAGTAAGTGGAAAGGAAGTGCAGAGAGTACACACACACACACACACACACACACACACACACACACACACACACACACACACACAGCTCAGTGGTTAGAGCGCTGGCTTCACAAGCCAGAGGACCGGGGTTCGATTCCCCGGCCGGGTGGAGATATTTGGGTGTGTCTCCTTTCACGTGTAGCCCCTGTTCACCTAGCAGTGAGTAGGTACGGGATGTAAATCGAGGAGTTGTGACCTTGTTGTCCCGGTGTGTGGTGTGTGCCTGGTCTCAGACCTATCCGAAGATCGGAAATAATGAGCTCTGAGCTCGTTCCGTAGGGTAACGTCTGGCTGTCTCGTCAGAGACTGCAGCAGATCAAACAGTGAAACACACACACAGAGAGAGAGAGAGAGAGAGAGAGAGAGAGAGAGAGAGAGAGAGAGAGAGAGAGAGAGAGAGAGAGAGAGAGAGAGAGAGAGAACCATATCTGACAAACAAACAAACCACATTCAGACACACAGACAGAAAGGCAGACAGACACTGAAGGACAGACGGACGAGGAGTACGTGAGGGATGGCCAAAGAGAGAGAGAGAGAGAGAGAGAGAGAGAGAGAGAGAGAGAGAGAGAGAGAGAGAGAGAGAGAGAGAGAGAGAGAGAGAGAGAGGGGAAGTTGGGAGATTAAAATGATGCGGGTGGGACATGACTGCAGCTCTCACACGTGGTTAGAGAGAGAGAGAGAGAGAGAGAGAGAGAGAGAGAGAGAGAGAGAGAGAGAGAGTAATCATGTCACTTTTTATATTAATTGTACTAAGAAAACATCAATAGTAGGATAATTAAATGGCACTTTGATGAATTACTGTTAATTAGTCCAATTTGTGACGAGAGAGAGAGAGAGAGAGAGAGAGAGAGAGACGCCCACTACTTTCTCATCGGTTTCCTGACTCACAAAACACAGTTGGTCACCCGCAAAGCACAACATATGCCAGCGTGTGCACGGTAACTGTAACCTCCACACACACACACACACACACACACACACACACACACACACACACACACAAGGATAAACATAAGCAGTTGAGTCAAATTTTTTCAAGTCCCACGTGCTAAGATTATATTTACATACACACTTACTCACACACTCACACACACACACACACACACACACACACACACACACACACACACACACACACACACACACACACACACACACACGTGACCGTACTTACAGATGACTAACGATGTTTTTTGTACGTTGATCTTCGTTAATTGGAACACACACACACACACACACACACACACACACACACACACACACACACACACACACACACACACGGAGGAATAATTAATTACCCTATACATATGACCAAACTTCTCTCTCTCTCTCTCTTCTCTCTCTCTCTCTCTCACAAACACATACACACAAATTCCCTTTAATTACGACCCACTTTATCAACACACACGCACATACACACACACACACACACACACACACACACACACACACACACACACACACACACACATACATCACACACACACACACACACACACACACACACACATCACCGGGCGGCCTAAAGCTACACCTGTGCCTGCCGATAACGAGTCTTAATGGCGCGATAAACTCAGGTGTTGACCAAGTACAGGTAAAAAATTAACAATAACTTCTTGACATAACACCTGCCTGGCTCTCTCTCTCTCTCTCTCTCTCTCTCTCTCTCTCTCTCAAGGTCGTGGAAGCAGTAATATGTAAGGACAGAGAGAGAGAGAGAGAGAGAGAGAGAGAGAGAGAGAGAGAGAGAGAGAGAGAGAGAGAGAGAGAGAGAGAGAGAGAGAGAGAGAAAGAAAGAAAGAAAGAAAGAAAGAAAGAAAGAAAGAAAGAAAGAAAGAAAGAAAGAGAGAGAGAGAGAGAGAGAGAGAGAGAGAGAGAGAGAGAGAGAGAGAGAGAGAGAGAGAGAGAGAGTATTTTTCCCTCCAATCTCTTTCCCCAAACAACTTACTTCCCAAAACGAAGAGACTTAACTTCCAAACTTTTTTCTCCCTCTTTTCTTTATTTCCAACCATTTCTTGATTTCTAGTTGCCCTTTTCCCATTTCTATCAAGCTTATGGCCTCTCCTCCAACCTCCGCCCGCACGCCCCCACCCACCCCAGCCAACGCCCCGCCCACTCACGCCCACCCATTCCCCTAACCTTCCCCTCTGCCTATATCCAATTTGCACTAAGCCTCTCTCTCTCTCTCTCTCTCTCTCTCTCTCTCTCTGGTACGCTATAACCTACAGTCCATTACTTCATGTTACTGCTAGCCCCTTTAATCCACTTATCCACCTTCCACATGCCCATCCACTTTTGTCAGTGTCTCTTATCCATCTCCTTTATCCACTCGCTCCTTTTATTACTTAACAGGTCTATTACACTCATCCTTCTATCCATTTTTTATCCATTTTTATCCGTTGGCTCCATCTTTTTCTCTTCCTCTTCGTCTTCCTCTCCTTCTTCTTCTTTCTCCTCCTCCTTCTCTTCCTTCTTCGTCAATGCAATCGTGTCTCATTTCTTTTCTAAGTTATAATCGAGAATAATGGGTTTTTTTCTTTGTATTCCTTTACGTTCCTCCTCCTCCTCCTCTTTCGTCAAACTAATATTTTTTTTTCCACTATGTATTAATATGAATAGTGAAAAATGAGGAACGTCCTTTCTTAGTGTCCTTTTGTGTCTTTCTTCCTCATCCTCTTCTTCTTCCTCTTCCTCTTCCACTTCCTCCTCCTCCTCCTCCTCCTCCTCCTCCTCCTCCTTGCTTTAATCCACTTATCCTCACCTTAGCTTTCCTTCTCCACCTCCTCCTCCTCTTCCACCTTCATGTATTAATCCACTCTCTAATTAGATTGTTCGTGCAGAGTCAATAAGGAGATTAAAATGATTACACAAAATTATGAATGGAATTGACTAGGGGGAAATACTACGAGGTATCAAGACATTTGCTCCCTAATTTTGGCTAACGCTTTTCTTATTTTCCAACATTCAAGTGGGCCTATTTTTTTCTTTTTTTGTCCTTCCTTCAAAAAACTGGCTTTTATTTATTTATATATTATTCATAAACCCTCATTGTATTCCCCTGTTCTGTATATAATGGCTTTCCCTTCAGTATCGTCATCCTTCTGCTATTGTTTCCCTACCACCACCACCACCATCACCACCACCACCAAAAATTTCCCTAAAAAAAAAAAAAAATTAGGTACACAAAATCCCTCAAAAATCACAAATGAACAGAAAAGTCCCTAAATGTAGCTAAAAATCCCTAATAACTTCAAATATAACTCCGCTGTCGCTTTCTGTCTCTTGTGGGTTTTTATATTCTGGAGCTTTTCTTTATTATTATTATTATTATTTTTGCCCTTGGCCGACCCTCTCTCCTACATAAAAAATACTAGGACTGCCATTGTATCCTTTCTTTTCCCTCTTCCCAAGTTTAATTTCTTTTCTTCCTGTTTTCTTTCATTCGTAATTCAATTTCCCTCTTGATTTTTCGTTTATTCTGTTATTCTTTACTTTTTTTATTTCATCTTGAGTGTGTTAAAAAGAGAAGGAAGAACTCGAAATAAGAAGAAAATGCAAAACAGATGTTAGAAGGGAAACCATAACAGGACAAGGAAAATCAAGAGCAGAACAGAACAAAGAGAAGACAAAATTTAATCCCTTCAATACTGGGGCACATTTTTACCTTGAGATTTGTGTACGATTAGACCATTTTATTGATATTAGGAAGGGTCTATGAAGGTCACTATTTTAATCACCCACTTAAGTTTCTAAAGCTGTATAGAATCACCAAATAGTAAGCAGAATGAATAAGTAAACACGTCATGGTATATACTCAAGGGGGTTAATCTCTTCAATACTGAGACATTTTTACCTTGAGATTTGTTTGCGATTAGACCATTTTATTGGCATTAGGAAGGGTCTATGAAGGTCAGATTAATGGCCACAGTCATCACTATTTTAATCTCCCATATGAGTTTCTGAAGCTGTATAAAACAACCAAATAGCAAGCAGAATGAATAT
>NC_059273.1:10693437-10708437 GCF_017591435.1 Portunus trituberculatus
ATATGAGGGGAAGATGAGCGGTGAGAGGAACCACAGGAGGGCAAGGGGAAATGGGTAAGGGGAAGGGGTGAGGGGAGGGTGGCGTTATGAGGGCAATATGCATACCAATACTACCACCACCACCACCACCACCACCACCACTACCTTTCCTGTCTAATAACGACTAGTTGCTACCTGTCAACTACATACCTCTCTCTCTCTCTCTCTCTCTCTCTCAGTAACCCTCCCTTGCTTTTAATAATCCATTCATTCACTTTTTCTACGCATTCACGTCCACACACACACACACACACACACACACACACACACACACACACACACACACACACACACACACACACTACATACATACATACATACATACATACATACATAAATTCATACATACACAATTCTCCTTACCTCAACAATTAATTACAGCCCCCCCTTCTACCCCACCACACTACCCCCCTTAAACAACCAGCCAATCACAATGAAGACACCCCCCACCAAACACCACCCCACACCCCCACACCTCCTTTTTAAAGCCTAACAGTAACCAATCAATAGAGAGCATTCACCAGTAACTACCCCTCGCTCCCCTCCCATGTCAAGTCACCCACCTTCCCCCCCGTGACGCCCAGCCAATGAGCACTCTGGCTGGCGACAAAAGGCTTTCATTGGGTAAAAGAGAGCCAATGATGAGGTGATTCTCGTTTCCCTAAGTTACGTCACCTTCATCCTTATTAAGACGAGGATGTGAAGGTGTGAAGGTGTGGTAATCACGTACCTGGCCTTAATTACCTTCCCTTTCATGTTTTCTCTCTCTCTCTCTCTCTCTCTCTCTCTCTCTCTCTCTCTCTCTCATTTCTCCAGCTCTTCATTTTTCTAAGTATTGTTTATTTATTTAGTTTTGTATTTCTGTTTTCTTTATTTTCTTACTTTTTCGTATCGTTTTCCGTTTTCACTTGTTCGATCATTCTTTTATTTTTTTTTCATATTTTCTCTCTTTACTCTTCCTTCACTTCCTCTGTTTCTCTCTCTCCTCCATTTTGCTTTCTTTTTTCTCTCTCTTCCTTTCTCTTTCTGTGGTTCTATTTCCTCGTTCATTTCTCAACTTATAATACCTCCTTTTCCTTTTCTTTCCTCTTCCTCTTCCTCCTCCCTCCTCCTCCTCCTCCTCCTCCTTCTCCTCCTCCTCCTCCTCCTGCTTTTAGTTCTTTCCACTCTGTAACTTTATTTCCTCCTTCATGATCAATTTAAAACTCCTTCGCTTTCTCCACTTTCTACCTCTGCCTTCCTCTTCCACATCCTCTCTTTGTTTTCTCTCTCTCTCTCTCTCTCTCTCTCTCTCTCTCTCTCTCTCTCTCTCTCTCTCTCTCTCTCTCATCCACTTTCAGTCAATATCCAACATACTCCACCCAACTTCCTCCTCTTTCTACTGTTTCCCCATCCACCGCTCTTCCTTTCTCCTCCCTCCACTTCCTCCATGTCCACTCTCATCCCCCCCTCTCACTCTCCCTCTCCCTCTCTCACCGGCAAATTTGCACCTGTTCTCATTAGCGCTACACGTCCACGGTCAGGGATTTACAGCCACGTTACAGGTAAAGTAGTAGTGGTGGTGGTGGTGGTGGTGGAGTTAGTAGTAGTAGTAGTAGTAGTAGTAGTAGTAGTAGTAGTAGTAGTAGTGGTGGTGGTGGTGGTGGTGGTGGTGGTGGTGGTGGTGGTGGTGGTGGTGGTGGTTGGTAAGAGTTAGTAGTAGTAGTAGTAGTAGTAGTAGTAGTAGTAGTAGTAGTAGTAGTAGTAGTAGTAGTAGTAGTAGTAGTAGTAGTAGTAGTAGTAGTAGTAGTAGTAGTAGTAGTAGTAGTAGTAGTAATAACAATAATAATAACAACAACAACAACAACAACAATACAAAAGTTTCAAAATGAGTCAGAACAGGACAGGAAACCACAGTGGGAGGGATAACTGCCCTCAAGGAGAACAAGGACGTGGAGAGAGAGAGAGAGAGAGAGAGAGAGAGAGAGAGAGAGAGAGAGAGAGAGAGAGAGAGAGAGAGAGAGAGAGAGAGAGAGAGAGAATAACCACTACCACAAACACTAAAAATAGGACAAATAAACACTGTATGAAGCAAAACAACACCAGTCCCTTATCACTTCACCTTGTTACCTGGTCACCAATACCTGAGCGCACAAGGTAACTCACAGGTATTATCACTTCAGGTAATAATATTTTCATCAGGAACTTTTTCTCGTTTTGCTATTTAATATTCAACCTCGTGTTCTACTTCTTATCGTTCCCTTTGCCTCCATTGTTTCTAGTTCTGCTTCTGCTTCTTCTTCTTCTTTTAGTTTCCTTGTTCCTACCCTCCCCGCTTCCCTGTCTTCGCTCCCACTCTATTAATAACTGTACTTTATGATCAACTGAGAATTAAACTGACTCCTGCACGCTCTCTTGTATTGTAACTCTTCTTTTTCGGGCACAATTTACTCCTTTCTCTACTCTCTTTTTCTTGGCGTCTTAGGATTTATTACGATTCATTTTCTTATTAACTTGTTTCATCGTTTCTTTATCTCTCATTTTCTTCGTTGACTAACAAATTATCAAAAGGCTAAAACCGAAAACAAACGTAAAATTGGAACTTTTTTTTTTCACTTTACGTCTTTAATACTGGGACAAACTTTTACCTTGAAATTTTCGTGCGATTTGACATTAGGAAGGGTCTATGGAGGTCAAGATTAATGGCCAGAGTCTTCACTATTTTAATCCCTCACATAAGTTTTTGAAGCTGTGTAAAATCACCAAATAGTAAGCAGAATGACTATGGAAACACGTCACGGTACTGAAGGGATTAATCATGAATGCTCTTCGTTTCTTTTCTTGCTAAATTTAGGACTAATCTTTACTTAATAATTTTTACTTAAACTTTTGAATACTGGGACACATTTTTACCTTAGAGATCTGTGTACGATTAGACCATTTTATTGACATCAGGAAGGGTCTATGGAGGTCAGAAGATTAATGACCAAAGTCTTCACTATTCTAATCCCCTACATAAGTTTCTGAAGCTGTGTAAAATCACCAGATATTAAGCACAATCACTATGGAAACGCGTCACGGTACGGAAGGGATTAATACTCTTCGACTCTTTTCTGGACAAATTTAGAATTAATCTTTTCCTTCTATTTCAACAACACAACATTCCCTCTCCAGTATTCTCATGAGTGTTTATTTTCTCTTCTCTTTCTTTTCGTGGCATTTGCGTGTTGAAAAGTAAATAAATTAGGAATAGAAAACGAGGAAGAAAACGGAGAGCTGCCACACTGCTTCAATCTTCTTACTCTTTCTCCTTCCCCTCTTCTACTCATTATTATTGTATCATTATTCTTCCTCCACATCCTCCTCATTCTCTCCCCTCTTCTTCTTCCTCCTCTTATTATTATTACTATTATTCATCCTCCACCACTACCTCCTCTTTCTCTTCCTATTTTTACCACTACTACTACTACAACGACTACTTCGCCGCCGCCTCCTCCTCTTCTCCTCCTCCTCCTCCTCCTCCTCCTCCTCCTCCTCCTCCTCCTATAACAAAGCCTCAGGCTCACAGTTTCCCACGCCTCCTTAATAGACTGCCACCACCTTTACACTAACTTTAAAAATATGTACAGAAAAATCTCTCTCTCTCTCTCTCTCTCTCTCTCTCTCTCTCTCTCTCTCTTTCAATTCTTTTTTTTTACCTACTTGCCTTTGTTAGGGTCGACAAACTAATGATCATGTCCTCTCTCTCTCTCTCTCTCTCTCTCTCTCTCTCTCTCTCTCTCTCTCTATACTTGTTTTTCTTTTATTTCATTTTTTTTTCAGTTATTTTTATAGTTATTTTCACGAGAGAGAGAGAGAGAGAGAGAGAGAGAGAGAGAGAGAGAGAGAGAGAGAGAGAGAGAGAGAGAGAGAGAGAGAGAGAGAGAGAATATCAGTCAGTCAACAACCCTGCGACTCTCTTACTTATACTTTTTCCTCCACCTCTCCCTGACTTGCACAATTCCAGAAGGCGAAGATCAAGATCAAGATACGCCAGGAATTAAACTGACCACAGAGATTGGTATGTTTTTCTCCCCAGAACCTTTTTTGGCGGGAAACATTAATTAAACGGACCCTTTTATAAGTTTTAGTACGAGAGAGAGAGAGAGAGAGAGAGAGAGAGAGAGAGAGAGAGAGAGAGAGAGAGAGAGAGAGAGAGAGAGAGAGAGAGAGAGAGACGTGGAAAGAAATGATGATGCAGTAGTAGTAGTAGTAGTAGTAGTAGTAGTAGTAGTAGTAGTAGTAGTAGTAGTAGTAGTAGTAGTAGTAGTAGTAGTAGTAGTAGTTATTGTTGCTTGAAACGTTTAAAGAACTTAATTAAATTCCTTAGTAAGTGAAAAAACACCCGTAGTAGTAGTAGTAGTAGTAGTATCACTTTTACCTATATCACTAGTTAAACGTGCTAGCTGGACTCTCTCTCTCTCTCTCTCTCTCTCTCTCTCTCTCTCTCTCTCTCTCTCTCAGGCGTTTTTTGTCCCTAACATTGCAGGACTGGATTCTACAACGGCTTACCTTCATTGTACGTGTCTTGGTGAGCGGGTCAATGTTAACACTACACACAATTCCTACTACTGTTGCTGCTGGCTGTTGCTTCTGCCTCTCTTGACCTGCTTCACTGCTCCCTTTACTACACCCCTCACCTGCTTACCTGCTCCATAAACGTATACTAGACATCTTACATGCTTCATTAATTTGGTACAGCACAGTCGAGAAAGTGTATTTGTGTTAACTGTGATTTTTTTTCCCAATCAAGGTTAATACGTCTTGTAATTTGATGAGTTTCGTTAGAATGTGAGGATTAAATTTACAATGGTGCTTAGTAGTAGTAGTAGTAGTAGTAGTAGTAGTAGTAGTAGTAGTAGTAGTAGTAGTAGTAGTAGTAGTAGCAGCAGTAGCAGTAGTAATAGTAGTTCTTGAATTCTACCACGTTTCCAGGTATCTAGGCCTGCTGCTTGCCTTCACCCCAAGCCTCCATTCACGCTGCCGTCACCTTCACCGAGCCTTCCCTGCTATTCTTTCGCTACACTGCCGCTCCACCTTGACCCTGAGACTGGTTTGGCTTCGCGAGCTTAGCAAAATAGCTTAAAGTTTAGAGTGTACAAAAAATAAATGAATAAATAAATAAAAATGCCACTAACACAATTAATGAGTCTGTAGTTTATTTTTTGCTGAGTGAGATTATAGTCACGGAAATAACTAGTGTCCTTGTTATTAATAAGTGTCACATGGTTATTAGTAATTAGAGTTAATCTGGTCTTTCCTGTCGTCCTCCTTTACTTTTCTTTGTTCTTCTGTACTTTTACTGTCCTTTTAAAGCTTGTGCACTCAAAGGTTTCGGGAGCCGTCTCACTTTCTTCTAATTGGCTGTAGTGGAAGCCGTTGCTGTCTTCAAGATCAAGAGTACGATTCTAGTAACGGTTGAACAAAGGATACACCGCCAAACAAAGAATATAATGACATCCTCACCAAGTTTGGATCATCCTTCTGACTACGCTGGCATCCTCCGTCATCTTTTTTTTTTTTTTTCTTGCCCTTGGCCGGAGCCCCTCAGATAGAAATAAATCCATAAATATCCAAGAAAAACATCCCTGAGAACCAGACAAAACATCACCGCAGTAGAACCCAGCTTCTTATAAGGGAACAAAGCACTTCAGAACACACACACAAAAACAAAATATAACAGAAGAAATATCAAAAGGGAAAACACCAAGGAAGATCGGACAGACCCTCCCAGCAGTGCCTCTTGAAACTCCACCTCCTTATTAAGCTTAAACATGTTGTGACTTGAAAATCGAAGAAATGAAATACGTAAGAAAGAAGATTATAAGACTGAAGAGATGAAGTAGGAAGTAAGAAGGAGAATAAATGAAGGAAGAAGATATGAGACACGAAAGCAGGTCCAATTTTCAAGTCACAATAAAGAAAAAACTTCAGACTACAGCCTTTACTCCCACCACCGGTTCACATCATATAAATCCCAATAATGTAAAGAAAACATGAACAAAAAATCAACAGAAAAAAACATGAAAACCAGACAGACTATCCCAACAATATCCTTTGAAAAACTAGTTCATTTTAACCCCTTCAGTTCTGGGACACATTTTTACCTTGAGATTTGTGTACGATTAGACGATTTTATTTACATCAGGAAGGGTCTAAGGAGGTCAGAAGGTTAATGGCCAAAGTCTTCACAAATTTAATCCCCCCCACATGAGTTTCTGAAGCTGTATAAAATCACCAAATAGTAAGCAGAATGAATATGAAAACGCGGCATGGTACTGAAGGGGTGAAGGTAACAAAGCATTTCCAAACACAACCAGCCTTTACTAACATCACTTAAAAACACAATACTAGAAAAAAAAACACTCATGGAAACCAAAGACCATCCCAAACCATAACTTTCGAAAAAAAAAACAGTCCAAGATCACAAAAACACTTCCAAACACACCCAGCAAAAACATGAACAAGATTAACAAAACATCAAAGCCCAGAAATACTATCCCCAATCCAAGATGACAAAAACACTTCCAAACACACCCAGCCTTTACCCAAACATGAACAAAGTTAACTAAAACACCAATGAAAGCTCAGACAAACCATCCCCAGATCAAGATGACAAAACACTTCCAAACACACCCAGCGCTTTACCCAAAACATGAACAAGATAAAAAAAAAAAAAAAAAAAAAAAACACCCATGAAAGCTCAGACAAACCATCCCTAGTTCAAGATAACAAAGCACTTCCAAACACCAAGCCTTAATTCCACAACCAGTTCTGTTTACATCATTTAAAAACCCCGTGGGACAGAGCGGATGTGACACAGGGACACAGTGAGACCTGATTACTCCTGTGACGTCACCTGTAAACACGGCACATCACCTGCACACACGCACACACAAACACACGCACACGCCTTCCAATTAAGCCATCTGTTTACCTGTGTGACGCCACCTGCACACCGCTAGACATCACTGTACCTGCCAGTAACATCAATATTATACTGGTGACGTCAATTATATACCTCCCGATGTCGTCAGTTCGTCACCTCCCTGCCCCCACTCCTACTCCTCCGCCTCCTCCTCCTCCTCCTCCTCCTTCAGTGACCGTGGCCTTTGTAACGCATCCGGTCTGAGACAAGGGAGAGGAGAGAGAGAGGGAGAGAGGGAGAGGGGAGAAGTGGAAGGGATGAGGGAGAAGTAGGAAGAGAAGTGAAGTGGAAGAAGTGGAAAGAAACAAGGTGTGGTAGTATGGAAATAGGTAGGAAGGAAATGAGAGAGAGAGAGAGAGAGAGAGAGAGAGAGAGAGAGAGAGAGAGAGAGAGAGAGACTAGTTGGTAAGTATGATTAGGGTAGGACAGATAATGAGACAAAAGATAGAGAGAGAGAGAGGGGAAAGGAAATAAGGAGGGAGAGGACAAGAAAGGGAGGGGAGAGGAGAGGGAGGGGAGAGAAAGGGGAGGTTAGGAAAGGACATCTGGCATCCCTCCTTCAAAATCTCTGACGCAGCACATACAAACACATATACAGGTGTCACACATACACATACACACACACACACACACACACACACACACACACACGTAAAGAGACGACAGACGGATGGATGGATTGTCAGTCGGTCTAACACACACACACACACACACACACACACACACACACACACACAGGCCGAGTGCTGCCAAGGTCAACAAAGTAGGTCATGGAGGAGGAGGAGGAGGAGGAGGAGGAGGAGGAGGAGGAGGAGGAGGAGGAGGAGGAGGAGGAGGAGGAGGAGGAGGAGGAGGAGGAGGAGGAGGAGGAGGAGGAGCCAAGAAAAAAATTAGGAGCATGAATCTCAATAACGAGAGAGAGAGAGAGAGAGAGAGAGAGAGAGAGAGAGAGAGAGAGAGAGAGAGAGAGAGAGAGAGAGAGAGAGAGGGGGTGAATAACAATCAGGACCAGGTGAAATCACAGGTATATAACTTACAAGGTGACCAAGCCAGTCCAGTTTTCACCGTTTTGTCGAAATTTCCTTGTAATATCAGTCGTCTTCGGAAAAAGGTGACTAAGGAAGGTCTCTGTCTGTACGTCTGTCTATGTCTGTCTGTGTGTCTGTATGTATGGCTGTCTTTGCCTGTATAAGAGACAATGGGAATTTTTCATGCTATCTTTGTCCCTGTCTATATAAGGTAAGGTCTCTGTTCCTGTCTTTATCTATCTTTTGTTCTGTCTGTCTGTGTGTCTGTATGGCTGTCAATGCCTGTACAAAAGACAAGGGGAGTTTTACATGCTGTCTCTGTTCCTATCTTTTATTGTTCCGTCTGTCTACGTGTCTGTTCTCGTCTATACAAGATAAAGTTTACAAATTGTTCTATCTATCAACGTGTTTATCTGTTGTACGTCTTCTGTTTGTGAGAAGTTTGTGTGTCAGTGTCTATGTCTGTCTATCTATCACCCTGTCTGTTTGTACGTCTGTGTGTATGCAGGGGCGAGTACTAACAAAACAGAAGGGAAGCACCGAAAAGAAAAGGGAATGGTAAAAAGAAAATAAGAAGGAATAGAGGAAAAGGGAAAGAAAAGATAGTAATGAAAAATATGTGCATAAATACAAATAAATGCTAATAAAGAAGAAAATAGAGAGAGAGAGAGAGAGAGAGAGAGAGAGAGAGAGAGAGAGAGAGAGAGAGAGAGAGAGAGAGAGAGAATAATAGTTAGGCCTACCCGTGGAATATCTTGTATAATTCATTAGCCTACTTGTCTATTAATGAAGGGATGAATGAAGGAGCATTGATGTCTGTCTGTCTGTCTGTCTATCCGTTTGTCTGTCTGTCTATTGATCTACATTTTCTATTCATTCTCGTTTTCTGTTTGTTTATTTTCCTTATTTTCTTCTTTGTGTGTCTATTTATCTGTCTGTCTGTCTGTCTGTTCGCGCGTCCTTTCACAATGCTCACAATCTAAAGTAGTAATAATGAGATGGTTTATGTGCTCTCTCTCTCTCTCTCTCTCTCTCTCTCTCTCTCTCTCTCTCTCTCTCTCTCTCTCTCTCTCTCTCTCTCTCTCTCTCTCTCGTCACATCCATAATTACCTCTTATCGAATCTACTTGGGTTAGTTTCGGCTTACACACACACACACACACACACACACACACACACACACACACACACACACACACACAATTGGGTTAGCGGAGATAAATTTTCTTCCTTTCAGTGTTATCTCTCTCTCTCTCTCTCTCTCTCTCTCTCTCTCTCTCTCTCTCTCTCTCTCTTAAGGAAGGAATCAGAGTAGAAATATACGTGTATGATAAAATAAAATAAAATGTATATATAAAAATCCCAAAAATAACATGTCATTCTCTCTCTCTCTCTCTCTCTCTCTCTCTCTCTCTCTCTCTCTCTCTCTCTCTCTCTCTCTCTCTCTCTCTCTCTCTCTCTCTCTCTCTCTCTCTCTCTCTCTCTCTCTCTCTCTCTCTCTCTCTCTCTCTCTCTCACAACTCCTCTCCAGGAAATTCTTCACAGCGACCCACCTGCGCTCACACACACACACACACACACACACACACACACACACACACACACACACACACACACACACACACACACACACACACACACACACACACACACACACACACAATAGCAAGACAACAACACTAATAACATTACTTGGAATTAGGCAAATGAAAAAATGGAGAGAGAGAGAGAGAGAGAGAGAGAGAGAGAGAGAGAGAGAGAGAGAGAGAGAGAGAGAGAGAGAGAGAGAGATAATAAAATAAACAAAAATACAGCCAGTTATCCAAAAATCTTGTTCATTGTAATAATAATAATAATAATAATAATAATAATAATAATAATAATAATGACGGGAAAGAAGGAGAGAGGGAGAAAATGAAGGTAATAATTGAAAGGGAGAGAAAATTAAACTACAGAGTAAAAGGATAATGATGAAGATGGAGAGAGAGAGAGAGAGAGAGAGAGAGAGAGAGAGAGAGAGAGAGAGAGAGAGAGAGAGAGAGAGAGAGAGAGAGAGAGACCTTGAAGAGGATACGTAAAGTCTTTGTGTGGGTGTGTGTCTGTCTGTCTGTCCGTTTGTCTGTCCACCCTTTAACTCCTCCTCCTCCTGCTCCACCTCCACCTCCACCACCTCCACTACCTCCACCACCACCACCACCACCACCTCCTCCTCCACAACTCCCAGAATTTCACCACAGGACAGGATTAAAGCTACCATATTACACCCTCCTCCACCTCCTCCTCTTCCTCCTCCTCCTCTTTTTGGTTCTTCCCCTTCCTCATCTTCCTCTTTCTTCAACCTTGCCCACTTCTTACATTGGCTTCACTACCTCACCTCCTCCTCCTCCTCCTCCTCCTCCTCCTCCTCCTCCTCCTCCTCCTCCTCCTCCTCCTCCTCCTCCAAACCGGACATGGAAGGTTGATGCACCGGGTATTCCCTCCAGTTCTCCAGTAAAGTTACCTCCAATCTAGAGCAGGGAGGGAGGGAGGAAGGAAGGGAGGGAGGGAGGGAGGGAAGAAAGAAGGGAGGAAGAGTCGGAGGGAAGCGAAGGAAATGCTTACCTGCTTGCCCTACTCCTTCCTCTCTCTCTCTCTCTCTCTCTCTCTCTCTCTCTGACAATACTGAAGGTTCGAACAGCGTAAAAACTCAATTTGAATTCAAAATACCAACAAAATTGAGGCGTGTAGGAATGATAGAGAGAGAGAGAGAGAGAGAGAGAGAGAGAGAGAGAGAGAGAGAGAGAGAGAGAGAGAGAGAGAGAGAGAGAGAGAGAGAGAACCACTGACCCTTATGTACCCAAACAAAAAAAAAAAAAAGGAGAAAAAAAAGTGAAAGACAAAATAAAGCAACACTTAACAGATGTGTGTGTGTGTGTGTGTGTGTGTGTGTGTGTGTGTGTGTGTGTGTGTGTGTGTGTGTGTGTGTGTGTGTGTGTGTGTGAGATCACTGGTGAGTGTATTATCAAGCCAATCGTTGTCTTGTTTACTTAGGTGGTTGAAGAGAGAGGGAGAGAGGGAGAGAAGGAGAGAAAGAGGAGAGAGAGAGATGGAATAGGAGAGGAACTGACAAGAGACGGGACAAGAGGAGGAGGAGGAGGAGGAGGAGGAGGAGGAATACAAAGGAATACAAAGGAAAGTCAAACAGCAACAGACCTGTTGGTCCTTTCGAGGCTGTTTGGTAACTACTTCTAACTGGCTACAGATAAGAGAGAAGGAGGAGGAGGAGGAGGAGAAGGAGGAGGAGGAGGAGGAGGGAAAGATAAATAAGAGAGGAATAGGAGGGGATGGAAGTAAAAGAGAAGGGAAGGGGAGGAAAGGCGAGGGAAGAGAGAGAAATAAGTGAATAGAAGGAGAGGGAAACTTCGATAAATAAGAAGGGACAGAGAGAATATGGAAGAGAGAGAGAGAGAAGGTAAGGGAGGGAAGGTTAGGAAAGGAAATTAAGACAAGGAAAGGGGAAAAATAGAAAAAAGGAGAAGATAGGAGCCAATGAACAAGGTGAAGACGTGAAAAGAGGAAGAAGGGAAGAATAAGATAAAGGAAGAGAGAGAGAGAGAGAGAGAGAGAGAGAGAGAGAGAGAGAGAGAGAGAGAGAGAGAGAGAGAGCAATTATCACCACCATTACCTCATACCAACCCTTCCATTCCAACGTGCTTTCCCTCCTCCTCCTCCTCCTCCTCCTCCTCCTCCTCCTCCTCCTCCTACTCCTCCTCTTTCCAGGCCTAAATATGACTTTACTTCCTCCTAATCCTCGTCCTCCTCTTCCCCCTTTCAACTTCCCTACCTCCTCCCTTCCCTTACCTTCCAAAATCTTAAATCTCTACTCCTCCTCCTCCTCCTCCTCCTCCTCCTCCTCCTCCTCTTCTCAGCCTCCACTTAGGTCTTCCTCCCCCTACCCCACTTTTTCCCCCTAAGCAACTCCCCCTTAAGCCTCTTGGTCACGTTACGTATGAAGAAATAAGAAAAAGAACGTGGAAATGAAACGAGGGGAAAAAATTGTGATGGAAGAGAGAGAGAGAGAGAGAGAGAGAGAGAGAGAGAGAGAGAGAGAGAGAGAGAGAGAGAGAGAGAGAGAGAGAGAGAGAGAGAGAGGAGGGAGGGAGAAAAAACTATATAAATAAAGAATGGACCATAAAGAGAGAGAGAGAGAGAGAGAGAGAGAGAGAGAGAGAGAGAGAGAGAGAGAGAGAGAGAGAGAGAGCAATCCTTCATGGGAGAGGCCCCGAGGCGTGTCCTTCAAAAGGATATTAGTGTCCGGCGCTGGTGGAGGGAAAACTGGTGGTGGAGGTGGTGGTGGTGGTGGTGGTGGTGGTGGTGGTGAGGCGCTTCCGGTGGTGCAAGGACAATGGTGGTGACTGGAATTGTGACTAAATGTGGTGGTGGTAGTAGTAATATTGTTGGTGGTGGTGGTGGTAGTAGTAGTAGTAGTAGTAGTAGTAGTAGTAGTAGTAGTAGTAGTAGTAGTAGTAGTAGTAGTAGTAGTAGTAGAGATTACACGTTCTTCTCTCCATACCTTCCTATACATTCTCCTCCTCCTCCTCCTCCTCCTTTACCTCCACCATTCTTCCTCCTTACCTCCATCCCTCCCCCTCCCTCTCCTCCACACCTTCTCCTCCTCCCGGCAGATTTTTACCTCTTTACTGAGTACCGCCTGAGGGAAGGAAGAAAGGAGGAGGAGGAGGAGGAGGAGGAGGAGGAGGAGGAGGAGGAGGAGGAAAAGAAGGGGAAAAAAGCTAAGAACATTAACATCCATCAGCGAGAGCACGTACACACACACACACACACACACACACACACACACACACACACACACACACACACAAGGAAAAGTTTCATTGTTTTTATTCGTTTGTCAACATTTGCAAATACCAAAAATAAATAAATAAATAAATAAATAAAAGTACTCGTCATAAGAAGAAGAAGAAGAAGAAGAAGAAGAAGAAGAAGAAGAAGAAGAAGAAGAAGACTTACAAAAAAAGATGAAAACCCACTAAAAGACAAAAAGAGCAAACAAACCAGGTGAGAAAGGTACACACACACACACACACACACACACACACACACACACACACACACACACACACACACACACGGACCAGGTAAACTAATTAAGGAGGGTACGTGTCTTTGCTACAAGTAAGAGGAGTAAAGAGTAAACTAAGAGGAGGAAGACTCATTCAAACTCCTCTTCCACTTCCTCTTCCTCTTCCTCTTCTTCTTCCTCTTGTCTACTTGTTCTTATTCTCTTCTTCTTCTCCTCCTTTCTTCTTTACTTTCTAAATATTTCTTCTCATTTCTACAAGCCTTTTTAGTTTCTCCTCCTCCTCCTCCTCCTCCTCTTCCTCTTCTTCCTCCTTTATTTTTTTTGTATTTCTCATTATCTTTCTTATTTTTCAAGCGTTTTTAGTTTTTCTACTTCTTTTCCTTGTTTTGTTTTCTTCCTCTTCTTCTTCCTCCTCTTTGGTTACATCCCTCCTCCTCCTCCTCTTCTTCTCTTGTATTCTTCCTTCTCCTTTTTATTACCATCATTTCAGCTTTTATCTTTCAATCTTCTTGTTTATCTCCTCCTCCTCCTCCTCCTCCTCCTCCTTTTCCTTCTCCTTTATCACACCTCCTCCCTCCACATCCTATTTCTTCATCTTCTCCTCTTACCATTTCTCATCTTCTCTTTCTCTTTTTTCTATCTCTGCCTCTCCTCCTCCTTCTCCTCTTCCTCCTCCTCCTACTCCTCCTCCTCTTTCTCATCCTCCTCTTCTTCCTCCTCCTCCTTCAATCTCGAGTGGAATGTTCATCTCCGTATCACTTTGAATATCCTCTGTCCTCCTCCTCCTCCTCCTCCTCCTCCTCCTCCTCCTCCTCCTCCTCGGAAACAAGGCAAGTACAGTAATTAGAAGGCATTAGAATTTCTTTTTGAGAGAGAGAGAGAGAGAGAGAGAGAGAGAGAGAGAGAGAGAGAGAGAGAGAGAGAGAGAGAGAGATTTTCCTACTCTGCCTGTATCTGTGCCAAGAAAGTATTAAGGAGCAAGATTCCGATAGAGAGAGAGAGAGAGAGAGAGAGAGAGAGAGAGAGAGAGAGAGAGAGAGAGAGAGAGAGAGAGAGAGAGAGAGAGAGAGAGAGAGAGAGGAGGAGGAGAAAAACACGAGGAAAAAAGGAAATAGGACAAGATGATGTCAAAGAAAGAGGAAAAAAAATAATAACGAATAGAATTAGGAAATCACACACACACACACACACACACACACACACACACACACACACACACAAAGCCACACAAATCGCCATTATATATAAGCCTCACAAAGACAAGGCTTGGCGGAGAGGCAAACAAAGGAGGAGGAGGAGGAGGAGGAGGAGGAGGAGGAGGAGGAGGAGGAAAAGACCAACAGGAGCAACAGCAGCAACACAAAGAGGATAAAGAAGTAATAGTTGTAGAAGAAGAAGAAGAAGAAGAAGAAGAAGAAGAAGAAGAAGAAGAAGAAGAAGATGAAGAAGATGAAGAACAAGAGGAGGAGGAGGAAATGCAAACGAACAAAAAATAAGAGAAAAATAAAACAGAAAAAAAACAATAACAACAAAAACAAGAAATAACAAATTAAGAACAAAAACAAGAACAGCAACAATGAAGAGAGAGAGAAGGAAGAGAACAACAACAACAACATCAACATTAACAACACCAACAACAACAGCAACAACATTAACAACAACAACAACAACAACAACAAGACATTCCCAGTGATAAGATAAAGGCTTCCTAAATCGCCATGATAAGAACTCATACGCAGATAGAGAGATAAGATAAAGAAAAAAAAAAGAAAGAAAAGGATCATTATATACATTACACGTATTTCACTTGAGAGGTGAGAAATATTGATAAAAAAAAAATAGTAGTAGTAGTATTAGTAGTAGTAGGTTAGGTTAGGTTAGTAGTAGTAGTAGTAGTAGTAGTAG
>NC_059273.1:10713437-10720937 GCF_017591435.1 Portunus trituberculatus
AGTAGTAGCAGTAGTAGTAGTAAAAACAACAATAATAATAATAATAATAATAATAATAATAATAATAATAATAATAATAATAATAATAATAATAATAATAATAATAATAATAATAATAATAATAATAATAATAATAATAATGATAATAATAATAATAGCAATAATAATAATACCACCACCACCACCACCACCACCTTTCCAGCAAGATCAAGAGTCAACAAAGTGCGCAACGCAGCCACCACTGCGCAAACATAGGACGTGATACCCTGTGATTAACAACTACGCCCTTCCCAGAGAGAGAGAGAGAGAGAGAGAGAGAGAGAGAGAGAGAGAGAGAGATGGAGTGGATTCCGTCGTGCCATCATTCTCCACAAAAATGGATTAGTCACTCCCTCACGACACTTCCACCTGTTAATTTTAGCGGTTCCACCAGGTGCTCGCGGCCTCGTCCTCTGCATGTGGTCTATTTTGTCCTTGTCTCATGTTTTCATCTCGTTTTCTTTTTTCCCTCCCGTCACGGTCATTACTGTTAGCCTTTACGCGTATATCAAGTGTGAATTCTAGCTTGACTCTTTTATACATCACCCAGAGTATGCTTTTTTTTAAGTGAAAGAATGTTATACCGAGAAATAAGTGGTGTGGTTTTCTATCTACATGAATTTCCACGCTGAGTAAGTGATATATCTTCGTTCTGTTTCCTGTGTTTTGGTTCGTGCTCCCAAACGTTTCCGCATTCCTTCTACACAACTTCTAATACTCTCGAACGGGTGTTACTGTTGGGATTTTAGTGATGGTGAGAAAAAAAAGATTCCACGTCAAAGAGAACAATTAAATAATGTGCATCATAAAAACAATCCTTATGAAAGCCCAGTGAGTTTAGAAATAAAGGCCTTGTCGTGTCCAGTTCCAGTGAAATGAAGATATTATTGCTTATCATGAAAACAGTAATACCACTTCTCTCTGACGCTTAACAGGTTTACTTATTCCATCGATGTTCTTTACACTAAAAACACCAAAGTTATCACCACGGTTTTAAACACAGAAGCTGCTTTACTCGGTTCACTGTCAGTGTTTGCTACCAAAAACACTAACAATTCTGCTCTTATGACGCATTAAAACACACACACACACACAAAAAAAAAAAAAAACAGCCTTACTTAGCTCAACGCCATTGCTTACCATCAAAACATTACTAAAGCTGTTACTACACATTTTTTTTAAACACAAAAAAGCCTTCATTCAGCTAATCAATCACCACTGCTCATTAAATCACGCTGTCATCACGTTTAACCCTTCAGTATAGGGATACACTTACACTTTGAGTTTTGTGTACGATTAAACCATTTTATTGACACTTCTTAGGAAGAGTTTATGGTGGTCAGAAGATTAATAGCCACAGTCTTCACTATTTCAATCCCCATATAAGTTTCTGAAGCTGTATAAAATCAATAAATAGTAACCAGAATGAATATGAAAATTGCGTCATGGCACTGAAGAGGTTAAAACACTGGAACGCCTTCACTTACTTCACTGCTATTGCTTACTATCATAACACCAATAATTCGGTGCTACCACGCTGAAGACCCAATGAAATAAGGTTACACCGCCACGCATCATTGCAACACCAATGACACCATTATTACCACACTTAGAAACCCCGCAACACTACGGCTACTATTCTCAAACTCTTCTGTGCTTCACCTCCATTATTTCAAGACTTTAGCTAAATTTACACGAGTTCTTTAAGGTGTTTTTACGATTCTAGAGGCAGAGTGAAAATCCCACTTATCATCTCTGCGGTCTTGGAAAAAAGTCGAGGTGAGAGAGCAAAGCGTTTCTGAATCCTGACCTAAAACTTATCAATAAAACACTAATAATTATGCTGACACGATATATATAAAACACACACACGTCCTCACTTAAATGGGTACGTTGTCTACCACACGCCCTCTTACAGGAAGGGGTGAAGGCCGCTCACGTCAGACGTCCTGTGATAGGCACCGTCACGTCTCGACCTACTCATCCCTGCCCTTCCTCCCGTTACCCAGGCCACGTGAGCTGCCGTCCGCAACCCCGCCTGCCTGTGTCCACCTCCACACCACACGTGACGCGGTGATGAGCAGCCTCCCGTCCCATGAGCCGCCAGGAGCCACCCTCTGAGCCACAACGGTTTTTACGTGCCGCAACCCCGCCTGTCTCCTGCCCAAGGCTCCGGCACCTGGCGAGTGAATGCCCAGCCTGAGGGAGTCTGCCCGCTGACTCATCGAGGACACCGCCCTTCTCGCTATGACTTGACTGGTGTTTTGTTTTTGTTTTGCTTCGTTTTTATTTATTTTTTATTTACTATTTTTTTTTACTCATCTTCAGAGCTGTCATGTTTCCTAGTCTCCTATTAGTTCTCCGGCGTATGTGTCTCAAGATTCTTCCTCATGAGTCAAGTTCATGGTTATATGGTTCTTTATTTTATGGGTTTATGATCTCTCTCTCTCTCTCTCTCTCTCTCTCTCTCTCTCTCTCTCTCTCTCCGTGGTCACTAAGCTCACGTTCAAGCTTTGCAGGGAACACGCAACAAGATTTTTGTACGACTGGCGGGCATTTTCTCAAGACTATCACGGTGCAGCGAAACACAAGAAACACAAGTCGTTGCGTAATTCCCTGAGACGCAGCGATGATACTTCAACATCCTTTCTTTTAGCATGACTCAGCGACACTCTAATCCCCCGTCAGACTTAACACCGGTACCATCTGCGCGATGACGACGATGGTGATGACGGTGATGATGATGATGATGGGTGGTGATGGTAGCGTCTGCACAGCGAGCGGCGCGTCACACTTTGTTATCACGTTAGGAAAAAAACAAACAGCATTTTCCGAAGTGGTGTAACGGAGAAAGAAACAGTTAGTCAGTTACTTGGATAAACGCAATAAATCTGAATCGGCATCTCTGAATTACAAGATTTCCTCCCCATTTCACTTTGTCTCTGGTTACGAAACTACAAAACCCGCCATTACACAACCACACCACACTGATCAAGTTCCACCAATCTGTCAATCTGGTTTCAGTTTCCTATCCACACTGAGCCAAGGCAACACCCAACACCAAACACCCAACCCTGTACCACCACCACTCCTATCACCCAAGGCAACACTTAACCCCACTAGCCACTCACCTCCCACACACCCACACCCAAGGCAGCACTCAAGCCAGTATCTCACCTACACACCCACACTCCAACATTCAATCTACCACTCAAGGCAACACCCAGGCCACTCACCCACCCATACCCACATCCACAGAGGACGTCCACGAAGGGAGGAGTTACAGGCACAAAATTACCCGTCCGGAAAAAGAGTGCAAAGGTGGATGGTCTCTCCTTTTCGCTGGGAAATACTAGTGCAGGTGTCCTCCAACCCTTCCCGTTCCCTTTCCCTCCACCTGCCTCCTCCCCCCCCTTCCCTTCCCCTCTGGGCAGGTGAGGCAATATTTTAATGGTTCCGACAATTTGCCGCGAACACGCTGAATCCACTGAGTTTTATGCCTTCCCAGCACGTTTTTTATCTTTTTTATTTTTTCCTTTTTTTTCCCTGCTGAGTGGCGTGTCTATACGTGTCCACAGCGGCGAGTGTTGCGGGGCCGTGGGTGTTGCTGATATCGAAAACATATACTTGGATTGTATGAATAACGATGCTGTATCTTTTTTTCGGTGTGTGAGGCTTTGCGGTGTGTGGGTGGCGACAGGTGGTGACAGGTGGGACAGATGCGACAGTGAGTAAGACAGGGGTGGATATACAGGTAAGAGGTGAATATGCAGGAAGGGAAGGAGAGAGAGAGAGGAATTGGGAAACGCAATGAGATGAGATATTTTAAAGCATCTTATCCGCTATTGAGCGTGATGAGTATAATGAACCTAAGCATTAACTCCTTCCTTCCTGCACCTCATTTCTGCGGCTAATATCTCCGCCAAGTACGTTTGCCTTTCCGTGGATCAAGTGTTTACACGTTGCATCACATAACACTTCGCTACGTTAAGTCAACAATCGCTCTGAACTTTTTTGCTGAATATTAACAAACACTGCTCTACCTGACTCGTGCGTTACCTGACTCTTACCTGAACACGTCACGCATGGATTCTTATGTATACAGGAGAGGATCGCGAGGGTTACGAGAGCGTCCCATACTGTAAGTCAAACATTGCATCACTACCGCAAACTTACATATATACATACACCACCCTCTCTTCCCGCGCGTTACGTTACACCTATTCGTGTCGTTTCGTGTCTTCATCGCTTCCCGCCATCTCATAATTGTGATATACTGAAATGCTGACTCCTCACCATCTGGCAGACCTTTTTATTATTTTTTCTTATTTCTTTTTTATTTATAAGTGTCAAGGAGGGCTGAACTGGAGCTATAAGTCTGAAGAAATGCCTACTAAGTCAGCCCAAATAGTCAAAAAGGATTACCTGTCCAAAATTATGAGGACAGGTGTTACAATATTGATTTCTAAAAGCGTTACAGTCATCATCCATATTTCTCAAACGTTTCCGTATCTCATCTCGATCACTTTATTACCCATTAACAGAATCATCACTCATTCTCTCAAATAATTACAGCGTCTCTTATAGAATACGTCATCTGCGTTTCTAAGTACTTTTCGTGATTCTAGTACGGTATAACAAAGATCCTAGATAACTACAGTAAAAAACCACTTAACCGACTATTTTATTACCCATCATCCAAACCCTCACACATTACAGCGTCTCTTATCGAATACGTTATCAGTTCCCAGGAGTACACTTCGTAATTCTCGTATGATGTAACAAGGATTCTACATAATTACAGTGAGAAACCATCTTAACTGATCACCTTTACGCCCTTTGGATAGAGTCGTTTAAGAACACATGCCCTTGAACGAGTGAACGAAAACACACTAAAGTCAAGTGAAAACAGCGCAAACATTCCATCAGACCCACTAACTCCTTCATTACTAGTCCGTGGTCATTAATCTCTTCAGTACCAGGACGCGTTTTCATATTCATTCCGGTTACCTTTTGGCGATTTTATACAGCTTCAGAAACCTCATGTTGATATTAAAATTTAGTAAAGACTGTGGCCTCCATAGATCCTTCCTGATGCAAATAAAATTGTCTAATCTTACACAAAAATCAAGGTAAAAATGCGTTTCTATATTGAAGTGGTTGAAAGCATATTTTACTCGCAACATAGGAAGTCTGTTGCTAGTCTTTATAAACCTTGACCTTCAAATGAAAGACGAACATCAAATCACCATCGGCGTCTTGCATGGTTAATGACCTTTCCTTTTTTTTTTTTTTCATCTTTTCACCTTCCTGGATTTACTCTTACGGAACTCCAGCGGGAACACGTACACGGTCAGCCAGCCAGCCAGTCAGCCCTCCTTGCCTCTTCTTCACGGTACATAATGCGAAAAGGTGAGTGTGATGAATAAGTAAAGAGTCAGTCTCTTCCTAAATGTTGAGTGTGTTGAAGGTGCGGTGGGCCAGTAGCGGTGGTGGAGATATGAGCGATGATATGAAGGGACACGCTTCCTCCACCAGCGACAAAACTTCTCCCAAGACGTTGGCGGAAAATTACGTACCTGGAAGCAACACGAACACGCACACACACACACACGCACGCACGCACGCACGCACACACACACACACACACACACACACACACACACACACCTTTCCCGGAACGATCCATGCTCAGCGCGCATACCGTCACGCGGGCGGCGCCGATGGAATATAAAGAAAATGAATAAATACAATCTACCTCCGGGAAAGGAGAGGCCAAAACGTGAAGTGTAGGAAGGGCAGTTTGTATCGATTCTCCCTTCGTTCACATCCAGCGCCGCCCACCCAACGCGCACCCACTCCCCGCCCCCCTCCTCCTTTTCTGCCATCGCCGCCACCATCTCCACCTCCGCCACATCCCATCACACTCTTCCCTGCCTCAAACCCATTGGTTTCCTATTATCCCCCCCCTTCCATGCTCCATTCTCCTCGCGGCACAGTGCCACATATCCGTCACGCCTCACAGCACGGCAAGCTTCCCGCGGCACCCAGCCAATGCTCAGCCGCTGCAAGATCTGCGTAACGAGCCAAAGATGCAAAATTCATCACGGTGTTTCCTTACTATGGTACCTAACGCCGTGTGAGCGTAGCGCCGGAGCAACGTGATCGCGGCCCCGCTGGCTGGAGACCTCAGAATGAGCCGGGCAGAAGGAACCCTCCCGCCCCCCACCGTGCGGCCCGCCATCTGCCGGGCCGCACTCCTGCCGCGGCTCCAGGGTCGATGGGACGCCCACCCCGCTACTCCCTCGGCACCCCCACCCACACCAGCACTCGCTAGCCTAGCATTACTGTGCTTCTTTGTTTAACTGAATCTCCTCAAGGCACAAATAAACAAGTAAAACGATGCCATGGTTTATTTTTACCCCAAACTCATATACAGTGTAATATAATACAATAACTTTTCGCTTCATCTGCCCGACGCACCGTCTTGCTACGCCCGCGGCATAGTGAGCCACTGTTCCCAGTGGTCGCCGTAATTATGATGATGGCCGACAGATGGCTCCCAGCACGGACAACTCACAGCGGAGGGACAAAGCGAGCTGCCCGACTCCCAAACACCTCCCCAGATAATGACTTTAAAATATGAACACATCAATAATAACCAAATATAAACGTCTACCATGTGTATTTCACAGCAACGCGCTCGGCATTCCCCACCCGCTGTCCCACAAGGCGAAGCTCCTCGCCCGACCAACTGTCAACTGTCATGACAGATGAATACCACCAGAGGGAACTTGTCATCCCCACACTTCCTCGTCCCTCGTCACGACCCACTACGCCAGACCCACGCTTTCCGTCGCCTGCGAAGGTCGTCAACCCATCCAAGTTGGTTCCCATCAGGCTGCCACTACCCGGCAGGGCAGCTTGGGGCGGCCAGCACAGGACTCCCCATGTCAATAGTCAGTCCCTGCCGCACCTCTCTGCCCCTGCCTCCTCTTATCTCTCCCAGCTGGCATCCCTCCCTCCCTCGCCCCCGCAGTGTAAGATCGATCAAGAGCTGCGGTGTGAATGTGGGGCCTGTAGGAGGGAACGGGGGCGTGGGAGGGAAGGCAGGCCAATCCACGGTAGGAAGGAGTAAGGCAGGGAAGGATGACAGGGCACGGGCTCCCCATAACAGGTGACGCGTGGATCACAGCGACAGGGGTTAACGTCATTCCCTCGGCATCTCAATAGCATGACCGCCTGAGGCAAGATGACCTGCGAGGAATGTTGGGAGGGCAAGGGCAGGATCTGAGCACCCCAGGCGGAAAACCATGCCTCAACGCTCACGAATATTGAGAGCAACGCTTCCCGCCTCCCGCACCACAGCCAAGCCTTGGCACTGAACACTCGCCACTGAGTCTGAGGCACTCCCAGCTCCCACACAAAGCGAAATGTGAGTAAGGCAGATGCAAGGCGTCC
>NC_059273.1:10725937-10783437 GCF_017591435.1 Portunus trituberculatus
CTCAGCTAATCAACTCTTGCCTTGGAAAAGAGAGCAAAGCGTTTCTGAATACGGATACTCTGACATGTTTAGCTTTAGACTGTAGAGGTGATTAGTGAGGTTCTTACGTGCCTTGTTTCCTTTATGAAGCTGTAGAACTCTTGTCAAACTATCTCTGACACGATGTTCTCTTATGTGAACAATCTAACACAACACTAAAGCCAAGAAAACATCCTTGAAAAGTTACAAACATCCACCATTTCCACCAAACCCTGTTAGAAATTGTAGAAATATGACGGAGACACACTTCAACAATCCAATCCTACGTAAGTCTTCCTCTAAGTCTTCCACGCAGCCTAGGATCGTGACCCGTGACCACTGCCATACCTCATGACCGTCACCAGCAGGGAATAAACCGCCCGACTCAGCTTGTTGAAATACGCCGGCTTTCGTCATTTAAAAATTCTAACTATTCAGTACAATGAAACGTTTCCATATTCATTCTGCTCACTATCTAGTGATTCTATACAGCTTCAGAAACTCATATGGGAGATTAAAATAGTGAAGACCTTGGCCATTAATCTTCTGACCCCCCTCGACGGTTTCTAATGTAAATAAAATGGTCTAATCGTACACAAATCTCAAGGTAAAAATGTGTCCCAATACTGAAGGGGTTAATGTCGCCGTGGAAAGAGAGAAAGGAAAGAACAGAGAGAGAGAGAGAGAGAGAGAGAGAGAGAGAGAGAGAGAGAGAGAGAGAGAGAGAGAGAGAGAGAGAGAGAGAGAGAGCTCTTAATGTGATCATCCCGGTGACTGGAACCACACTTGCAGAAATACGAAAGGTGAAAAATCCTCCTCTTCCAACAAAATTTACGTCTTGAATACATTCTTTTTCTTTCTGCTTCTTATTATTCATCATTATCCTGCTCTCTTTCCTTCTCTCTTCGCTCCTCCTTCTCCTTATTTTTATCAATATACTGTCTATTTACCATTTACTTTTCACCACTAACAATCCAGCAACTCCCAATCCACAATCAAAGATTTATGTAAAAGATCCTAATATTTGATAGATTTGTTACTTGATATATCCTTTTGGCGCATATTAATTGATTAAGAGAGAGAGAGAGAGAGAGAGAGAGAGAGAGAGAGATCACTGAAGAGCAAAGAAATCAGCGGCACTCCTTGCGATTAAGAGAGGGACCAAAATACTTCTTCGATTACGTTGAGAGGCACTGGAGAGGACGAGGTGTGGAGGGCATCTAGAACACCTCTTGGTCTATATTCTAGAACACTATTTCAAAAGGCGCTACTTAAACGCTACACGAGTTTTATAAGTGTTTTTTTTATAGTTGTAATGACGGATTAGGATGACTATTGTATTATTAGTAGGTGTAACACTCCTTCGAACCCGGCTAATAATACATGTGGCCTTAGAAAGTAGAAAGAGAGTAGTGCTTCTGAATACGGGCCCTTGTAGCATAAGAGAAAATCGTAGCCGTGCACGGAGCAGAAGACACTGTGGGACACTCTTCTGGCGAGCCGCATAGGAGGGTGGGTTTTCAGTAGCCCGGCTGGAAGAAGGGTCCTCAAGGGCTCTCGAAGGCTCACCCGCTCACGCAGCAAGAACCGTCTAACAAAGGAGGGCCAGGCTGACCTTTACGTAAAGACACGCAGGGTATTAAGACACAAGCGTCCTTAATATTTTGGTGTTATCAAATGTGTTCGCTGCAGCATGTAAGACACGGTTCTCTTTTATAACTCCAAAGGCATGTAAGAAATTGTATAATGAAATTGGAGTCCTTAATATGTCGGTGTTATCGAATATATACGTTTGTTGCAGTTTGTAAGACACGCTTCCCTCAGGTGAACTAAGATAAAATGGAAATTGTGTTATGAAGTGGAAATTCTAAATGTTTCGAAGTTATCAGATATGTTCGTTGCAACGTGTAAGAGACATAAAAAAGGCATATTAGAAATTATGAAATACGAGGCCTAAATATTCCGATATCATCAATACTGCTCGTCAATACAAAGACGTCACCCTTCGATAAATTGACTGTTTTTTTTTTTTTCACGTAAAGAAGCCAAGAGCTGTCTGAATTAATGGTCGGTAAAAAATAACGATAAAATGTTCTGTTGTTTATTTTCCGTCCCTTAATTAAGTTAAAGACTCGTGTGTGTGTGTGTGTGTGTGTGTGTGTGTGTGTGTGTGTGTGTGTGTGTGTATGTGTGTGTGTGTGTGTGTGTGTGTGTGTGTGTGTGTGTGTGTGTGTGTGTAATTCACCATGGTCGTCTGCTGGTATGTGTGTGTGTCTGTTGTCTAAATCTAAAATAAAAACTATATGTGAGGGATATGAAATACATCTAAATGAATACCTTACACTTAAAGGAATAAGACAAACTATATTCAAGACCATTTCCATATCAAGTCATTTCCGTCACGGTGTCTGCAGGGAGTCACGTGTCTCAAGGGATCAGTAATAAAATTATCCCTCTCTGCATGTGTTTTTTCTTTGCCTCGCCCCGCCCTGCTCCTTCACTGCTTGTACTACCCCGTCCCCTTCCTCTCCCCTAACCCCTTTTAGCACAGAAGAAAGCATGGGAGTTACAGAAATTAGCATAATAGCGCTTTTGTGGCTTATCTATATGATTTCTATTGTTTATGTGTGATTATTTTAGGCATATCTTTTGCGCGCGCACACACACACACACACACACACACACACACACACACACACACACACACACACACAAAGCCGTTATTATTTTGGAAAACCCTATATTCACTAAAGGATAACAACGTATCCTTTTGTTTGTTTTTCGTAGTGCAAAGTAACTACTGTAATCTATACAATGGCCTCTAGGAAATTACTGTTAATATAAATCTCTTATGTAGTTTTACTGGGTGTTAGTTTAAATCAATGGAGAGCATAAACAACTGTTGAATTCATACTCACAGTTTGTCCTTCACTTTTTTTCTATTGCAGAGTGGCCAATTATTATGCAGTGAACCCGTTCTCGAGGTGAACCGGCAGCGGCACTCGGCGCGGCGCCACACACCGCTCCGCCCCGCCCCGCCCCGCCAGCCAGT
Source organism: Portunus trituberculatus (assembly GCF_017591435.1). Taxonomy (NCBI): domain Eukaryota; kingdom Metazoa; phylum Arthropoda; class Malacostraca; order Decapoda; family Portunidae; genus Portunus; species Portunus trituberculatus. The sequence continues at coordinate 10,729,008 of NC_059273.1, forward strand.
CAACACACAGCTGATTGTGGCACCTACACGCTTCCTCAGCTCTCCACACACCCCACACCCGCGCCACACTTGAAAACTACAGCCCCAGGAGAGAGGAGGAGCACACGTGGACTCCTCAGCAAGTGTGTGAGCGGCGTCAAGGTCGAAAGGGCGAGTGTAAGAGGAGGTAGCGGTAGTGGTCACTGGTCGCGGCATTTCCTTCCATCTGCCGAGTAGCGAGTGACCCTCTTCTTCCTTCCATCCCTCCTCACTGCAGACATGGACGCCTCATCCCGCGTGGTTATTCTCTCAGCTGTCCGGACGCCCATTGGTGAGTGCTGGAAGTTCAAGTGTTAAGACAGTATAGTGGGAAGTGGAAGTGCATCTTTGGGTGATATTGCAGTAACATTAGCGCTTCCACCCCTGGGCTACGTTAGGTTTTTATTCTTTAACCTCATTAGTTTCGCTGATTAGCTTTACCTTGTTTCAGTTTTACACGAAATATTACAACATAACAATATCAAAGTATTAATGATTCAGAATATTTGAGGTGAAATTTTTTTTTGTGGCACACACAACATACACTGCCGGTTATCCCACCTATTGCCAGTTCTCATGCAGTTGTCAGGTAGAATGGTAAAAGAGAGGATAAGTATCTTGAAACCATGGTTTAGAAAGAGTCCAAGTCATAGGAAGGAGGGAATACAGAAACAGACTGGGAATTCCAAAGTTTATCAGAGATATGGATTGAGAACACAACTAGAGAGATGGAGGTGGTCAGAATAGGAATGAGAGAAAGAATGTAGTCTAGTTCAATGAAGCCGTGGGAGGAGAGGAGGCTTGAAGTTAGCAATATCAGAAGAAGCCTGAAAATAGTAGTAGGAGATATTTCCAGTCACTACACATGTAGAATATATATAACAGCTGGTGTTCTGTGGTGGCAGGTACCTTCAATGGGTCACTGTCGTCAATGGCTGCCCACGAGCTGGGAGCCGTGGTGGTGCGAGAGGCCTTGGTGCGGGCTAGAGTGCCTCCAGCAGAGGTGTCTGAGGTCTTGCTTGGACAGGTGAGGTGTGAGGCTCCAGGTGAGTGCCACATGGTAACCTCTGAGTGAAGCCTTCCTTTATTCCTTAGTTTCTTCATCTACTGTGCACTAGAATAGATATTTGTATAGTTAATGAACCATTAGCCAAAGCCAATTGTATAAGTATGATGTGTGATGTATTGCAGGTCTTGACGGCAGCTCAGGGACAAAACCCAGCAAGGCAAGCAGCCATGGAAGCAGGTGTGCCCTACACTGTACCAGCAACAAGTATCAACATGCTGTGTGGCTCAGGCCTCAGGTGAGGTGCTGCCAAATTACATTAACTTAATCTTTCTATGAAAGTATGTTAACTTAGTTAAGGTGACTTCTCAGTCTGAACAACAAACGTCCTCACTAACGGATGAGAAATTTAGATAGGTTCCTTCCTCATGACTGTACTGCATGTCTGAACTTATAGGTCAGTGGCCATGGGATACCAGGCAATCAAGACGGAGGATGCCTCTGTGGTGGTGTGTGGGGGGCAGGAAAGTATGAGCTGTGCCCCTCACTCGGTGCACATGCGTAATGGCACCAAGATGGGCTCAGCCTCCCTGGTGGACACCATGATGGTTGATGGACTCACTGATGCCTTCCACAATTGCCATATGGGCATCACAGGTAAGGTGCTACCACTTATGATCTTTACAATGGTCTCTTACTGATGGTTGCATAATTTTATTCTTGGCAACCTTCTGGTGATACTGTAGAAAGCTTAAGGAATGTGTACTTATCATTAATAATATTTGGGAGAAGGCTCTTCTAAATACATGTTTGATTATAGTAAAGAGTTGTAACTACATTTTTTTGTTACATTTCAGCTGAAAACATAGTGAAAAAGTGGAACATTACAAGGGCTCAGCAGGATGCTTTTGCTGCAAAATCCCAGCAGAAGGCAGAAGAATCTCAAAAAAGTGGACATTTTGACAAGGAAATAGTACCTGTGCTCGTGCCTGGGAAAAAAGGTCCCACAGAGGTGAAGGTGGATGAGTTCCCTCGAGCCGGCACCACTGCGGAGGGGCTAGCCAGGCTCAGGCCATGCTTCATTACTGTAAGTGTTAGTGCAGACTTGTCTCAACACCACGAGCTTCACCTGTGGCATTGAAAACTATTAAAATCTTCTAAATGTTTCTTTCCATAGGATGGCTCAGGATCTGTTACAGCTGGCAACTCCTCAGGGATCAATGATGGGGCAGCAGCCTTGGTCCTGGCAAGGGAGAGTGAGGCAAAGCAGCGTGGCCTGGAAGCAATGGCCCATATAGTGGCTTGGGCCCAGGCTGGGGTGGACCCAACCATCATGGGGACAGGACCAATTCCAGCAGTGAAGGCAGCAGTGAGTTGGAATGCTGTGGTTCTGATACTTCATTATCTACATATATTCATATATTTATGAGTTACATGACCTGAAAAAGCAGTAGTAAGGCTCTCCCTCTCCTTACAAAGTTCACTAATATATATCCCTTATCATCCACCTTGTCTATGGTTGCTTAGAACACTAACTTTTTGTACTTGAATTATACCGTTTTACTTGTCTGTGTTTTTTACATAGGAATTATACTGGCATCACTTACCTGTTTTCTTTCCTGGGAGAATGTCTTATATGTATTGTCAATTACACATACAGTTGAAGAAAGCCGAGTGGAGCATTGATGAGGTGGATCTGTGGGAGCTGAATGAAGCCTTTGCAGCACAGAGCTTGGCTGTCGTCACTGAGCTTGGTGTTGATCCTGAGAAAGTCAATATCAGTGGTGGTGCAATAGCCTTGGGTCATCCTATTGGAGCATCAGGTCAGTTCCATCCCTGCATTTTCCTCTTAGGCTTGTTTTATAACTAAGCTATTGTGTTGCCTATTCATAATTACATTCACCTTGTTTATAGATGCAATCAATGTTTTGTATAGTAAAATGAAACCTACCAGTTCTGCTTTGTGTCAGACTGGCTTAATACATGAAAAAATAAGGAACAAGGTGAACATTTTTGTTTTTCTCTGATGCAGGAGCACGGGTGCTGGTGACTCTGTTGCATTCCATGACTCGCCTGAACAAGAAGCGTGGTGTTGCTGCATTGTGTATTGGAGGTGGCATGGGCATTGCACTGTGTGTCACTCGGCCCTGATGATGGTGGTGCCTGCTGCCTCATGATGGTGAGTCTCAAGTGCATCTCAGTGGACTTGAAATGGTTCTTCCACATCTCTGAAGTAGTTTTAAGTGAGGTAATGAAGCTCAAATGTAAGTGCCTTGTATTATTTTGCTGTAAACATTGAGAATTATTTGTAGTGAGTTGTTGCAGCTACATATTTTTTGAGGTACAGTTTCCTTGTTGGTTAGTTGTTAATGTTGATGGTGGTGGAAATTTTATGAATGGTATAATGGTGTAGTAAAGTAGTTTACAATAAACTGTAGTATGTATGCTGATATTTATTCCTCATATCTTGAAACATTCCTAATTATCTTGTTTTTTTCTTGTGTTGTTAAATATTTATTCTCATTATAAAGTAAATTTTTTATATTAAATTAATTGTTGTAATTACTATTATTGTTATTAGAATACAAGATCTTTAGTGATGTGTTTATCTCAGATCTATCTTAATCGTTACTTAATCTCATTCCTATTGATTTGCATTCTTATTTTGCTAAAAGCTGATCATTGTCTGACTTTGTGCAAGGAACAGCATGCCACCATCAAGCTATAAAGATGTGCAGTGTTTCCTTCATTGATCTAATACTGATGAGGTGCCTGTGGTGAGTGGTGGTGGCTTGTGTAGTGTTAAGGAGGACAGTGGATGTCCACAGGAGATATTGTTGATTTATTTTTTCTTGATTTCTCAGTTCTACTTGTCAATGCAATGTTAACTGAACAATTATAGTTGAACTGTTAGTGTGATACTTTTGGTGCTAGCGTAAACAAATCCATTTTGTATGTTACTTTCATAATTCTTGTTAAGTTAGTCTTTATGGTTGAATTTTTTATGAAAAATCATTGGCATTTATGGAACATTTGCAGAGTGCAATTTTATATGTTGCAATTTAAAGTTAAGAGAAATTTAAATATATGACAAACCAATTAAGTGCTGTCTGGCATAAGCCGCCTCTTTATTTGGCCAGACTGTTTATTAACTAAAACTAGAAAAATATAGATACTCGATTGTTTACTTGGAGCTGCTAGCTGGGTTGTGAAATTTCTGCATGGCTAAAACAGTTTCAAAGGGGATGTTATAAATTGATCTCTTCAATTTATGGTCTATTTAGTTTGTTACAGAATTGTGTTAGGTAAAACTTAAGTGATGAGCGAACACTCCTACTATGTTGATGGTATTTTTTGTTCAAGTAACAGGAGGGAGTCCCAGAATCTTGCATAACTTTCAGTATTTTAGGTACAACATTAACTTGTCTTGAAAGGCAAAGGGAACTCATTAAGTCTTAGATTATTCATATTCAAACGTTGTAATTACAAATGTATAAGTATTTGTTTTTACAGTTACTCAAAGTTAGAGGTGATATGTGAATCACCTGTAATGACCTTATGATTTGAACAAATGAGACTACAGGGCACAGTATCGACTAAGACAAGAATGCATTGTGTCCATTTATCACTTGCATGATGCTATGCATGTACTACACTGGAATAGGTTGTGGGTTAGGAAATAAGACTATAGTTTTAAGGCTATTAATGAAGTGTGATTATCTGAGTGTGCAATCCATTTCACCAAGTCTCTTTTCTCATCACTAAGAATCGGTATTTTCTTGAGCCTGGAACTTGGTCCCCATCCTACTTATTGTGAAAATGTGCTTCACAAATGATGGTGACTACTAAGGTGTACTAGACAATCTATAATATTATCAGGTATGAACAGTATTTGCACTTGGGAATAATGTGGAGTCTAGTGTTTTTAGATATTTTCTGAATAATGAAAGAAGTCATGAATGTTACTAGGGATAAGATGTGACTATTTAAAAGCTATGACTTCCAAACATGATCATGTCATGATGAACACAATATCAAAATGTATTGACAATTCTGCAGTGATTACTAAGTGTAGATTTGTTCAAACGTTAAGTGTGGGACTCGAGTTTAGTTTTAAATATTAAAATGTAGATAAAAATTGAAAATACTAGAGGTGAAATGGGTTCATAATGCATTCAGAAGCCTTAGGAAATGTGATTATGACTAACTGATAATAACTACTATGCTTTCTTTAAGAGATGCTCTCCTGTTGATTGGTCTAAGCATTACATCTCAAAAATTATGGCAAATTCTTATCAAAATCCCCTTTTTTAATGCATTACATAATATGGTATCTTACAATCTTTTCAGTATGTGTGTCCTTGTTGCACAATTAGAGGGCACCAGTTTAGCACCTTCCACAAACACACTGCTTTATTCTACCTTTCCACTGTCAAGAGACTTTTCTTTCCTACTATTATTCTTGTTTTTAATGCCAGTGGTTCCTTATAGACCCATCATTCCACCCTCTTAAGTTCTGTCTTTCTGTTCACATTTAGTCACACTACATTACATTTTTTTTAATACTACTTTTTTCATGATCAAAACTTTCTTCTATTCAGACAAGTTGCTATGCTGTCATCCATATATGCTTTCAATGCTCTTACTCTCCCCCACCCTCCCCTTCTGTTGTCACTTGCCTCAATACTGTATTACTGACCTCTTTAAGTTAAATATGGTCATTGGTTGCAGGTCTCAGGGAGAACCTTTGACAAAGATTGGAGTATATGTAAAGGTCTGGTTGTTGTAGTGTATGATGAAAGAAGCCTTGCCTTGGTACATGTTGAGAATCCTTCATCTTGAATACTGTCTTTACTTGTGCTCCAATTTAAATTAATTTTCTAAATGGTAACTTGTTTCTTTAATAATGTAATCTGTTTCTAAGTTTAGGTTATTCTTTTGTAGTTTATTAATAAATATATGTTCCAGTGTGTTATTTACTTTAGATGATACCGGAATATCTTAAGTACAGTTGTGTCTTTCATCATATGCAACTTTCCATGAAGGTAAAATTTACTTACTGTAACTTTCAACTATCCTGCTTGAAGCCATCATGATGCTGTCTACAGAAGGACAATCCCCAAAAGGTCAGATTCTTAGAAGCTATTAGAGTAATAAATAACATCTATTCATATGGTTTATTCATATTCATTCCACTGTCAATCTCATTACCTTCAATAATACCAAATTTGTGAAGCAGAAGATGCAGGACTGCTGAGGTGCCTATTTACTATTTATGTGCAACTTCTTTATGAAGTCCCTTCTAATCAAATTGCATTACTTGGTAACTATTCAGTTTCTTAAATCTAAAATCACCGAGTTTATTTTTCACGAGGATTTTTTTTCTTTTTCATTTTCCATTGTCTTTAATAGATAAAACCTTATCTTCATTGAAGCTCTACACTACAGATTCAGATAAACAAAAGAACCTGCCTTTCTAATCTAATAATACAAAACTTTCAATTTGTAATAAACATCCTCACAATTAAAAGGCACATCAACATCTTGCACTTCTTCACACAAATCTAATAATTTCTTCACAAGTATTAAAGTTATTACAAAAGCTTTGTTCCTGAGGTCTTGTTACACTATGTTGGTAACACAATCATCATGAATAAAGACACAAATACTAAACACTACCAAAAATGCATTACTGTTCACGTACAAAAATAAAGCTTTAACTGAAATGGCTAATCTCAGGTCTGCTTCAACTTACAATACTAAATAAGTATCCCTCAATTCACTGGTTTCTTGTACAATACTGGTGGCCAAGACCATGCAGCCTTGATGCACATCAGTTGATGCTGTACAAGTTAAAAACTACCCTTATTATCTGGATGGATGCATTTTGTCAAACTCCTTAGAATTGAACTTGGAATGTTGTTTGTATATGCCTTGTCTTGCTAATCCTATTCATGGGATTAACAAAATTATGAGTCCTTTGACTATTAAGTAGCGAGTAAGTCGCAAATAGAGATTAATAAAATATAATATACAGGCAATCCCCACTTAACAAACGCTCGCACAATGAAATTTTGCTACCACGAACGTTTCCTTTTACTACCATCTGCTCGTTTAACAAACTCCAAACTCGCTTTCACAAAATTTTATCTGGGTAATTTTTTCAAAGTTTGAAAGCCCCGCCGTATCATGCAAACCGACAGGCTTTTGAATACACCAGCGCCTCTCGTGGACAAAACACGCACCACTCACTCCCTCTAGTTCAAAACAATAACAGCGTCAGCAGCAGCTTGTCTTCCCTCGCTCAACATGCCACCAAAACACCCTGCAATGTCGCCTAGCGTTGCTAAGAAGACCAGGAAGTCTCTTACTCTTGAAGTGAAGCTGGATATTATTCACAGACACGAGAGGCGAGAAAACTAATAGCATTGCTTGCCACCATGGCTTGACTCCATCTACTGTCTCTACTATTTTCAAGTCAGCACTCTATTAAGAAGGCTGGTGAGACAGTATCTTCCTTGAAAGCTAAAAGAACCACCTGAACTTGTGATTCTGCAATGAATAAAATGGAAAGCCTTGTGAAAATGTGGTACATAAGTTTTGTATGCGGTACAATGACGTGCCTTTTGTTTACATTCCACAGGTTGCTAGCTAGTGTCTTTCCCACTCCACTCTCCCTCACTTCATAAATTTAAGATCATCAACATTATAAAGTTGCTTACATACATACATTAGTGTCCATTATAATGATTTAAATTAAACTGCCTAAATGTTTAACTTTATAATTTTTACTTTCATTAAACCTTTCACTGTACTATGATGCACTCTCGCTTTGTTTACTCTCAATGGAAGTTCAAGTCAGGGGTTAAACTTGTTATAATTGGTTCGCTTAAACTTTTTTGAGGAACATAACCCATTCGTTAAGCGGGGGTTGCCTGTATATGAAAAAATACCTATTTGCAGTTGAAAGAGTATCACTAGGACCTACAACAATGAACAAAGCTCTTGGTCATCAAGGAGGCAGAAAAATAATCCCATCAATCACAAGAGCATTCTCAGGTTGAGGGTAAGCACCACTGTGGGACGGATGATAAAATGAGGATGGCATTGAACATCTGGAGGTGTAACAATGATAGACAACAGCTGCCTATTGTTCACCTGTTGTAAGTCACTCAGGCCAGGGAAGAGCTGCCACCACTCATCTTCCTCCTGTCTCTCTAAAGTTAAACTCACAACTCATCGTGACGGGCAAGACGATGGCACCGGCAAGAACCAAACCGCTTCTCGTGCTCTTCAATGGGCACATGTTCCATGCCTGGACGCACCTGCACCTTTGATGTGAGCCTCTTGCTCCATTCCTGCAATAGACAATATGGGTCTTAAGAAGGGAGAATACTGATTTCCTCTGGCAGCTTTCTGATAACTCATTGTTGGCTGTGATTCTACATCTGTGACAAATTCTCTATCAGTAAATGCCATTCCCAAGTTATTACCACATTGAGATTTATTTGCAATGGAGTTACTGACAGCTAACACTGCAACATCTGCAGTTACTGTACAGAGGGTCTTCAGGAAAGCTGTTTTGACATACCTTGAACAGGGCAGCATGGTAACAGTACACATCTTTGGGCATCAGGTTCTCCTGGGCATATTTCCTCCCATTTTCAGCAATTATCTTTACCTGATCATCATTTGCTCTTGCCCATTCAATCTGCAGAAAACAAAAAAAAAAAAAAAAAAAATAAATAAATAAATAAACAAGACACAATACACAAGACTAAAATCAACAAGAAAGAGAGAGAGAGAGAAAAAGTCCAATACCCACTTTGAATTACAGAAAGATGTTTGGCTCTAACAATCACAATTGCATCTTGACATTATGAGATTTTTATCTATCCTGAGTAAAATACCAGTGCTGCAGAATGAAAAACATTAAAGCATACCCGTAAACTTTATTCAATAGTAATCATACCTTTTCAACGAGATCTGAGAGATCCCGCTTGAAAGGAATGTAGTGGATGTTTGGTTTCAGTTCGTGGTAGAAGAACTCATAGTAAGGAGAGTCCTGCTTTAGTACCACACTGGAGCCACCCAGCAGGTAAGGCAGTCTGTAGGCAGCCACCGTTCCATCGATGCTGATCTGGTACTTGTACTGCAAAAACAAAACCTCATCACTAAAATGGACACAACTCTGCGGTGCATTTATTATGAAAGATGCAGTTTAAGCTGAAGTAAACAAGATGAGGAATTCAAACCACATTCAAACTGTAGTAAATCAATGAATATTTGCTACCAACTAATTGTTGTGCCACTATTGAACAATGATAGTTATATACAAAAAACAAAGGGTAATACTTTACATCAAAGAAGTTAAAAAAGGAAATGTGCTTTTCTTTTGGTCCATACTGCTCTTCCTCCTCTTTGAAGAAAAAGAAGTTGGTAAGGGAAGCATTGAAGAGGTGAGGGTGTGCTCGGGCCAGATCAATGAGGTCCAGACGTTCCCTGCGTGAGTCTCTGCCGCGCCAAAATGCCTTGGGCTTCTTCACACTCCAAGGTATGTCGTTGTTGGATTGAACGGACAGCATATCAAGTGTCACTCTGAAAATGAAACCATCAATGCTAAATAAGGATGCTTCAGGTCAAGTATTATACATAAAATTATACACAAACTAAAAAATGCTGATAACACACACATGGAGCCAGGTCATGATGTCATGGATTGTTCTCATCCATAATGATAGCAAAATTAAGATAACATTCTAGAATCAATGAAACTAGTATTAGAGAACAAATCCTGAGAACATTCCTCCTGCTTGCCAAACACAATAAAGAAACTTAAAACAAATGCAAGAGGATGCAATTATTTCCCACAACATCAAGCAAAGAAGCATTTCCCTTCCACAGCAGTGCCTCCATACCTTTAAAAGAAGAGGAGACAACAGCTGAGGAATGCTCCAGTGGATTAGCTAGCAAAAACATGAGGTAATGGTCACTTCATTGAACTCAAACATAAAAAAGCGTAACTACACTAAATTAATTGTAGTTTGAAAATGTCATCAACAAATTTGAAAGACACCTTGAATGATTCATGTCAGGATAAATCCACACACACAGCAACCTTTGGAACATGTGACATCCAAACATACTTTATAATTTCATGAAACTAAACTACTTAAAAGTTATGGATTCCAATGTGCTTTGAGAGGAGACAGCTAACAAGACAATTGACCAATTTTTTTTCCATTAGCCTCAACTATCCTGTTCACAATGCTAATGTTACTGGTTCCAATGATCAGTAGTCTCAGTTAAAAAGGCACATTCTAAATAATGTACACCAAATACAATGTTAGCAGCAAATACCTGATGAATGGCACTTTGTGTTACCCTGGGTAACTCAAAGTCAATGAATGAATTAATATTCCAACAATAAGAATCTTGCTATCTGAAAACTATGGGATAATGAAATTTTCCCAAAGGCCAATTATGCCTCAATGAGAACCTCTGGCTTAGTCCATTGCTGAATCAATCTAATAAGCAAGGTCATGACTTAGTGAATCTATCTACATCCTTGCAGTTGAGTACCTTCCCATCATCTCCAGAGTGGCCTCCGTCAGGTCGTAGGTTGGCATGATGATGTCTGCTGTGTCCTCAGAGCCACACCACGAGAAGATTGGCAGCAGCGGTTTTACCTGCAGTGACAAGAGACACCTGAAACCTTGATGTGTCTGACTATTTTTTTCAAATGTAGGAGATAGATCTGTTAAATGTGGCTTCTGACTCAACTTGTCGCCACTCCATTCTTAAGTGTGTTGTGTAGGTGATGAACATAGAGGGTGAGTAGTAAGAATATAATCCGACATTGAAAATAATTAATCCTGAGTGGGAATACAAGAGAAAAGGGGATGTTTAATTTCCAAAGGAGCAAATAACAATATGAATTTAATGGAGTAATAAAAAAAAAAAGATTCCATAACCAACACTTATCCTGCAATTTCCTTATGATAGCTCTGACTTTTCCTTAGGGACTGGTATCTTAGTGAGCTTTTATTTCTCCCTTTCATCACCCTTGGCCTTTAAAAACTCTAGTGGTGAGATGAATAATGGAGTGGGAAGTGGTGAAGAATTGAAGGCAGGGATACCAAGACATTGGAGAGTGATCTACACACCTTGGGATCCACCAGTGGCCAGTCACCCAGGTTGATGATGAACTCCATGTCAGGGAGGAGCATCTTACGCAACAATGACTGCAGTATGTTGTCCATGAACATGTTGAAACCGACATGCTGACCGTAACATTTCCGATACATCTGTGGCACACAAAGACAGTGGTTACAATTTCAGATATAGAGATTTATGTTTTTAGATAATTTTTTGTTACATTCTCTAAAAATACCAAAAGAATACTGAAAACATCTTACTCACTTGATTATCCTTGACGACATAATTACAGAAGCTCCGTGACCCCGCAGCATCAAAACGCTTGGCTGCTGCACTGAGGATAGCATCAAAGTCCACCTGAGGGAAGGAGGACAAGTCTCGTGTGACCTGTGGGTACTCAGCTGGACATCCCACTGCCTCCTGCCATGCTTCTATGTCACCCTCAGGGCAGTAGCAATGCTCTGAATACACTGGGTCTGAAATGAGACAGATGGACTCATTACTCACTAGTATTACCTACTTTATCTGACTGGTCTCTATTATCATACTGCACGTATGGTAGATGATAAATTACTGCCTTCTGAAGTGGTCTTTTTTTTTTTTTTTTTTTAAAGTTGGGTTTCCATATTTTGTTAGGGCTAAGATGGTGCCTCCTGAGATGACTTGGTTTTGGCGATTGAGAAATGTTACCCTGAGTGGATGCCCTTCCTATCCTCAGACTGTGATCAAGAACCCCTTGGCCCCCAAAACACATGTGGTCCCACAGTACCATAGTGGTCTCCAATTCTATATTGATGTCCTAATGATTCCTAAACTTAAAGGAGTCCCATGACACCTCTGCCTCATCCTCACCTTGTATCTTGTAGGGCGAGTCACCGACATGCTGGCCGTTGTACAGCACGTGGATGATGGTGTCCCGGCATGTCTGGTAGGTGCGGTACCTGTTCAAAAGCAGTCTTTTTTTTTTTCTTCTTTTAACACAAATACCCATTTTGCATTGGGTTGTTTTGGTTTAGGGATGGGAATTTCTTCTGCTAACCTTTCTTAACATCAGCCATAATTCATCTAACCAGGGAAACATCTTTGTTCCTTCTCTTGTTCATTAGTTCATTGTTGACAGGTAATCATGAAATCAATGTAAGTGTCCACCAAACAGCCATAGAATCCAGTTTGCCATTGACAGCTAAATTATATTTTTCAAATAATTTCAGCAAAATAACTATATTTTAGAAACATTATCACAGCCTTCAAGAATATGATGGATTTCAGCGTTAAGTATATTTGTACTGGGCGGTTTGCCTCACATCACATTCCATTGAGTGTTACAAATCCAGAGAGTTAGCTTGTCAAGTTACATGTCCTGGTAGTCAGGTCACGGCGAGGGGCTCACCTCCAGTACACATGATAACTCGAAGCAATCAGTCACACAAAATACTTGGATCACTAGTCTGCTACAACAACCTGAGAATGGAATGCCTGCCTCACCTGGCCACGTAGGTGCCATCGTAACGGTCCAGCACCTGAACCCACACCCGGCAGTAGGTGCCCTCGCTGCTCTGTCCCTCCACCTGCACCTTGAAGGAATTCGCACCCACGGATTTCTGGATTCTAGTGGAGAAGCAATGGAACCCATTACGGTTACATTAGTCTTGAGTTAAATACTCTGCACGATATAATAAATAGCTGCATAATAAAACAATACTAAATAACGGAAGTCAAGGCTCCCGGCGGCACCTGACGGGAGTGTTTTGACACTTGGCCACCTACCTGTTGCCCTTGGTGTCGTGAGATTCAATGAAGAAATACCGCGCAGGGTACACGATTTTGTGAGGTTCTAGGCCGGGCCCGTATACTTTGCTCTTCTTCGGATCTACCTTGAACTTCTTACCTCCACTGACACCCAGGGCAAGGCACAGAGCCAGGAGGAAGGCAAGCACTGCCCTCATGCCGCCGGTGTCGTCACGTCCTGCGAAATCTCTGAGCTGCGAAAATACTGGCGAGTTGGGATTCGGCGCATGCGCATGCCAAGACACAAGTTATTTCGCATTGCAGCTGCGAGAATCCTCTACTGGGAGGCCCTATGGACAGCCCGTTAGGCACTCACAGATGAGACAACTGCCCCGTATTTTCAGGAAAGCACAGGTGAGGCGGATGACCGTGCGGCGGCACCGAGAGGAGACTCCCAAGTCCCGTGGGCCGTGGCCGCCAACAGGGAACGTCACTCACTCCCCAAATAGCTACACCGAAAACTCACTAGAAACACCCGATATACACAAATCACCCCCACACACATCCAAAACTCCTAACACACATCCACACAGCTTAAAACACTCAAAATTAACCCCAGAACACACTTAAAACATGCAAATACTGAAACACATCTCAATCCACATACTCAAGGTATGTAAAATATACCTAAAAAGCCTAAAACACACTGAAACCACACATAATGCATCAAAAACATACTCTTAACACCCTGCAACACTCGAACACACTTGAAACATCCCAAATATATCCCAAACCCAACAGTATGCATTATAAAGAACGTTAAGATTAAAAGGGACAGTTACCTAAACATTACACCTTGGCTTTTCTTATTCCGCCTCTATTTCTCATTTCTTCTTCATCCTCTTCCATTCTTTCTTCTTCTACTTCCTTCTATTGCTTTCATCTATCCACTTGAGCCTGGAAACACATCAAAACACTGATGTTAAACAAAATATTGAGGAAATGGAGGGCGACGTAAGTATTGTGGCTTGGCTGTTCCCCCTCCCTTTCTCCTTCTTTCCTCCTTCTGCTACTAATATCTACACACCTGAACCTAAAAACACACGAAAACACGTAGAAATCACTAGATATTAGGCAAAATATTGACGAATAGGGCTGTTGGAAGAGAGGTGCCTGCCCTGGGCTATGATGAGTCACCACCTGGGCTGTGGTCATCAGAAAGAACGGGAACGGGGATGACTCGGCTAAATTACGTAAATAATTTGATTTCAAAAATGACTTTTAGAAAAAGCGAAGCCACGGCCGAATGCATGACATTTTATGACGTGAAAAATATTTAAATTAATTTTCGAAATATCAGAATATCTCCATCTCTAGTTTAAAAAAATGTCTAAATTAATTACGTTAAAAGTATAAAACATTTTCAACAATAACTCTGCTAAAACGTCCTGGAAAGACAAGCCATTTTCACTTGGCAAGTATTTTACCACATTTCACTAAGTCTGAACTGTCTTTTAAGGCATTCTACAGCGAGTTACACCGACAAGCAGAAACGTGAGCAAATGAAATAAAGAAAAATAAGACTTTTGTTCAACAGCACCAAACACCATTTCCATGTCCACATATTTCACTCAATAGATTGAATTCACATCTAAAAGAGCATAGACGATTCTTTGATACCATAAAGGCCCGCTTATACTTCAAATAAAAAAAAGTTCGAAATGGGAAATTGAAATTTTTGACCGTTAAAAAAGCCTTTGACATACGCCATAAAACACCACTAAACGCATGGAGAACGCTTCAAACACAACGAAACATTTATAGTAACCATAAAAAACATACCATGAAAGCGTAATATTACCGTTAGGAAAAATTTGAAAAAAAAAGTATTTGACCCCACAGGCTGCTGAGGGGAGGGTGATAGCTGGGGGATCACTGGGGGAGGCGGCCCGGAGGCAACACCGGTAATAGCGGTGTTTTGTCTTTATCATCTCTCCAAGCCAAAATTAAGCCATATAGGAAACTTTTGACCATGGGATGTGAAATGGTAGAATGGTGGCTGCATTCTGACATATGTTTGGCTTCCGGTAAGTGAAGCAAGCAAATAGTAGCTGCTCTTTTTAATGGTCGTTAGCTGTGTTGGACCTCCATATTTTGTCTTAACATCTCTCCAAGCCAAAATTAAGCCATATAGGGAACTTTTGACCATAGGATGTGAAATGGTAGAATGGTGGCTGCATTCTGACATATGGTTGGTTTCCGGTAAGTGAAGCAAGCAAATATTAGCTGCTCTTTTTTAATGGTCGTTATACGTATCATCTTTTAATATTTGCGTACTGTTTTCACTCTCATATGTAAAGGAAACTTAAAAACAAGTGAATGGCATTATAAATACCTTTAATTGATAAAGATAAGGTAGTGTGGAGGGTTGTGGCGAAGACTTGCACTGCTTGTCTTGCCGCTTGGTGCTGGTGCTTAACTGGTGCTTGGTGCTGCTTGAAAACTGTCGGTAATATAACAACACTTCACTTCACCTGTATGTGTGTGTGTGGGGGGGTTGAGGGTATTTACGAGTGTTTTCGGTATATAAGAGTGTTTTTTTTAGTGTTTATGGCTGTGTGTGGGTGTGTATGGGTCAGTATAGCCCGCCGCCTTTACCACTGTTACCACCACCGCTACCACAAGACCACTGCCGTTTTAATCAGTAGCAGAAGGTATGTCAGTGAAGGTACTATGTGTGTATAATAGTATGAATGTCTATGATAACTATCTATTACTAAATCCATCATCAGTGAGATACTATACTTGTAAAAATATCACATAATGATTTACTGGTTATCGTGTCCAGCTTTGGTTATTTGTCAAAGCAGTATATACCAAATTGTATCTAGTTGTACAATGAGTGTTGGCAGCTCCAACGGGACAAGAAACAAGATGCTTAAAAGGCAGACTATTTCATTTCTGTCAGTGTTCAATAGACTGACTGAGACCAATTTAATCAGAGTTGTGATTTATGTGTATATATTTATTTTCCACTGTAAATATTTCAACAATATTAAGTATGTAAATAAAACTATATGAAAGTGTGTATGATTTCAGTCTTGCGTGATCTGATGTGAATGTTTTCCCTATGTATATATGCAATACGTAGTGATGATACATAACCAACCTGAGTACTTGTGAGTTATCCCTCCTTCTCCCTTGCCATGACAAAGGACAATAGTTTTGAGATAGGAGTAGGATCCCTGTGTGAATGGAGCGTGTATGAGAACCTGATTGTGTATATAATGTTCCACCAGCCCATGGAACAGGTTCCTTGAATACTTGAGTTTACGGTTCCTGCCCACCACTAACCCTCAGGGAAAGAATCTCTCTCCAGAGAGAGAGAGAGAGAGAGAGAGAGAGAGAGAGAGAGAGAGAAACGTCACATTCTACAAGGTACCCTCCCTCCACCTCACTGATGAATACCTAGTTTTTTCTTACACGTGTCAACCTAATTCATTTTCCATGTACAGTAAGTCTTCGTTATACCGTAGTTCATTATTCGGTAAGTTCACAGTTACGGTATTTGGAAATTAATTATTACCCTCGATTCAATATATGGCAAGAAAAATTCACAGATACCGTAGCCGCTCATGTCATCCCAGAGGGTCCAGCGCGGAGTAGCAGGGGTGATGACGTCATCCACGCCACACCTCCCCGCCACTCACAGTACTGACTTCAACTTGACCACCTTTGGAGCCTATTATCTCTTCCCTCCCCCTTTTTTTTTTTTTTTAACTGCATTACATATTACTTACATGCATTACTAATTAGATGAATAAATGGAATATTGAAGGGTCTATTGTAAGCACTAATATATTCATAATAATTATGGCAAACATTTAAAGCCTACTACCAGCTGTGAACCATGCAGCAACTGATAAAGGGCACAGATGGGCCTGGCAAGCCCACTATATATATATATATATATATATATATATATATATATATATATATATATATATATATATATATATATATATATATATATATATATATATATATATTATAAGTGCTGGGAGCGGGCGCGGAGGTGGGAGAAGTGGGCTCAACCAATCACAGCGTAGTGACAGTGGTTACTTGAGTGCGGCGGTGTGAAGGGAGGCTGGTTTCTGGTAAGAGTTGTATGTTGATGGTCGGCTTCTTGTTGTGGATGTAGACGGCTTCTGTCATTTTTAGGCGAATTCTGTTTGGTTCCTTTTGTATGATGGTATTGTCTTCTAGGTGCTATCGTGTGATTACGAGTCCATGTTTGGTGAGGCTGTGCCGCTTAATCGCTCCGTCTTGTAGGTGGGCTGTTATTCTCTTGGATAGGGTGGTGGTGGTGAACCCGATGTACTCAGAAGGTCGGCAACTGCAGTCGCCATGGTGGCATGAGTATTGGTACACTAGATTCACGTCTTGTAGAGGGCTTGTGGGTGGGAGACAGCTGTTCTTGATGACTAGGCTGGATGTGCGCCTTGTTTTGTAATATATTATAAGCTTCAGTTTCGCGGCGGGATCAGCGGGCTTGACGTTGTTTTGTATGATTTTCTTGAGAGCCTTTTCATCTTCATGGTAGGCTGAAGACATGTAATTCTTATAATAAAGCGTTATATCTTGAGGTGGTAGCAGCTGGGTTTTCTCTTTCATGAAGGAGTTCAAGCTGTTTTCGATGACTTCGTTGATTTCTTTCTTTGAGTAGCCATTATTCGTTAACATTTGTGAAACTCTTTTTAGTTCTTGGTCAGTAGAAGTCCAGGAGGAGCAATGTGTGAGGGCTCTCTTGACAAAAGAATTGATGACGCTGCGCTGGTATCTTTCTGGACATTCACTTGAGGCGTTAAGACAGAAACCTAAGTTTGTCGACTTGACGTATACTTGAGTGGAGAAGCTGTTGGTGTTGCGGTGGACGAGGATATCGAGGAAAGGTAGCTTCTGCTGCTCTTCTAGTTCTTGAGTGAAGTTGAGGGACGAATTTTTCTTGAAGACCTCTATTAATTGCAAAACATCCTCTTCTTTGGGCGTGCTTATGAAAATATCGTCGATGTATCGGGCGTAAATCGGTGGCTTCAGTGCAGGGTACTGGGAAAATATCTTGTCTTCCAAAGAGCCCATGTAAAAGTTTGCGAAGAGGGCGCCTAAAGGGGATCCCATGGCAACGCCATCAATCTGTGTGTACATATTTCTGTCTAGTGCGTAAAATGGTATTTCTTTAGTGCAGGCTTGCAGGAGGAGGCGGAGCGAGCCTTCGGGTATGGGAAACTTGACGTCTTCCGAGTGGTAGAGTTTCTGGCAGATTAAGTTTATTGTTTCATCAACAGGGACGTTTGTGAAGAGTGACTCAACATCCATAGATGCAATTATGCCAGACGGTCTTGATCCTTTGATGATGTCGAGGAATTCTTCTGATGATCGAAGGCTGTACTTGTCGGGAGTGAAAGGGGTGATGAGGTCGTTCAGGCGCTTGGCAAGGGTATAGGTGACAGCAGGTACTTGACTGATGATCGGACGGAGTGGGTAGCCTTGCTTGTGAGTCTTGACATTTCCATAGGCGTAACCGAGTTTGTGATCACCTTCTATGAGGGGAAGCTTCGGTGCTGACGGTGTAGAGTTGCTTTTGCGAATGATGCGATTCAGTCTTGACTTTAGTTCATTAGTAGGGTTTCTGGTGATCCTCTTGAACTTGCTCTCGTCTTGAAGGATGGTAGTTATTTTGTCCATATAATTTTCTTTATCTAAAATGACAAATATAGAAGATTTGTCAGCTTTTCTGATGACTATCTTATCGTTATCTTTTAATTCCTTGGCTGCTGCTTTGAGTTCTGGAGTAAGGATAGAACTACGGTGGTGACCTCTTGTGGTGTTAGCTTCTCTGATGAATTCTGCTTGGAAGTCAGGGGAAGTAGTGACTTTGTTATTTTTCTCTAGGTGTTGAATGTTATCGAGAAGCATCTCCAATTCAATGCGTTTACCCAGGTGCTTTGGTTTGCTCCTATAATGACAGTTTAATCCCAGGTTCAGGAAGTCTTTCTGAGCGGCGCTGAGGGTGATTTTGCTCAAGTTAAGGAACTGGTCGATTTGTCATGGTATTTCAACTGGTCCTCCATATAACGAAGAAAGTTTTCGGCCAACTCTTTTCTTGCAGTCAGACAAGTGGTTTGTAGCGATGCTTGCTAATGTTTCGTCGATTCTGGTGCTTATTTCTTCGGGAGCATTTGCGGTTTTCCAGCGTTGTAACAAGTGTTCAGCTTTATTCTTGAGTTGTGCCAAAAGCACACACACACACACACACACACACACACACACACACACATATATATATATATATATATATATATATATATATATATATATATATATATATATATATATATATATATATATATATATATATATATAAGAGAATGGTGGAAGTCGTATAAGATTAAGCATGCCTTAGATAACATCGTCATCTTGGGACGAAGTGAAGACGTCTACCATGAAGGCATGAACTTGGCGTGGAATAAAGTATGGCCAGAATGCGCGCATGACTTCCCAGGCTTCGCTGAAGACGACATCGGTGCGATCAGAAATGACATAGTAAATCTGTGCCATAGGGCTGGCTTCGATGAAGTTGATGATGATGATGATGTTCAAGATCTTTTGGAAAGCCATGCTGAACCTCTCTCAAGTGATGAACTTATAGAGCAAGACAAGGCATCACAGGAGGCAGAAAAAGAGGGAGACGAGGAAGAACCTGTGTATGGCTTGGACATCAAAATTCTTAGAGAATGTCTCGGTGGTATCGAAAAAGCTCTGGAAACCCTGAAGGAACGTGACCCAAATCCTGCCAGGAGTAGTAAAGTGGCTCATGATGTAGAGAAAAGTGTCAAGATTTATCAAGAAATCTATGATGAAAAAAACAAGAAAAAAAAAAACAGTCCTCCATCTACTCGTTCTTCAAACCAGTCAGACATGCTGTCCCTATCACACCTGCCGACCCAACTACAGCTGGCCCTTCCTCCATATCAGTGCTTCCATTTTAGGGTAAAATACCCTAAACTAGGGTAATTGGACCCTTCTTAGGCTAGTGTTTAGGGTAATGCATAAACTGGGGTAATTTTAGGGTAATCTGCCATCCTATGGATAGGTGTGCTTGGAATGGTGCCAATCTGGTGGCAGGCTGGTTCTCTTTCATGTTCGATTCATGTACACAATCATCCCCGTGACTTGTATCATCCCTTCACCCCTCCCACCTTCGGACGGTTAGATCACAGTTCACACACAGAGTCAGTCACTTACGAGGACGAGTCCACACAGAGCAGCCACAGTAGTGGCTGTAGTGTGCAGTCCTGTGTGTGTGTTTTGGGGTGGGGGGGAGGAGCAATATTTAAACTTATGTATGATAAGAGTGCATTAATCAACAATTAATGGGCAACTTCGACAATCTAGGGTAAAACACTCGAATCTAGGGTAAAATTGACAAAAATCTAGGATAAGATTTCATCAACTCATGGAAGCACTGCTCCATATCCTCTTTCTTCAAACCAGTGAAACGTGCCGAACCTGCTACAGCTGGCCCTTCCACTGCTTCCAACAGTGGAGACGACGACGTCTGCCCACTAGCGGAAGATGAGTAAGGGCTGAAATCCCTACACTCCCTTAGCTTCGGGAGGGACATCATCTGATAGAATATCTACATGGCGAGTGAAAGGTAAATAAAAAAAACATTTTGTATATTTCTTTTGCGCAGTACTTTACATTTTTTTTTTAATGACTTTTCATGTATTTCCATTTCTGTAAGAGTGACTTTTGACGAGCTGGAACACATTCCCTATTATTACATGTTATAATGGGTTCGGTATACGGTAATTTCGATTTGCGGTAAGGTTTCCAGGAACGCATATGTACCGTATAACGAGGACTTACTGTACTGCTCTCTTGTTCAATGTGAGAGGCTGAAGGACTGCATTGTCTCTGTCGCCACACACTTCTGCAGGCCTATGAGGACCCCAAGGTGTGAAATATGAATTCTTGCTAAGGAAAATCTCAACACCGCTTCATTATAATGCAATCCGCTCCACTCCGTTATTGTGAATGTGAAACCTGCTTCATTATCCTTTCTCTAGTACACTCTGCCTGCAGGGACGGTTTTTTGCTATAGGGTATAAGCAATGTGGGCGACCACCTAGGGCGCAATCTATTGAGGGCCCACGAACGCCCTTCCTCACTAAAAATTGTGTCAAAAGAAAAGGCAAGGAGGTGGGGGGAGGCCGGGAGGGTGGCATAGTGGATAAGGTGGTGAGCATGGGATCGGGCGGAAGTCTACGCGTAGGTTTAAATCCCACCACATACTATTATGAAGCTGTGCCATTTGTCGAGTGTTTTAAAGTTACCTACATGTCACCATGATCCCCAGGTTGTATGTAGGTGGTTACACCAAAGATCCGCTTGGGTGGTGATATATGGACCTATAAAATAAGATTGCCTGCGTCACTAATGGAGTGCTTCCCACATATACTCTTCAAGTATGCCTACAGGCGCTATAGGCCATAACGTTTAAAAAAAAAAAAAAAAAAAAAAAAAAGCCTGTCACTCTCAGGTGGGGTTCGGCTGTAGGTTTTGGTCTGGGCTTTTTTTTTTTTCCCGGGGGGATGGGGGGCGTCCGATAGAGGATTCGCCCAAGGCGTAAAAGTAGCCAGGACCACCTCTGCCTGCCTGTGTATGTATTTCCAACTTCCTATGACTTGACTTAATTCAAGAGGGAGGTTTCTAGACACTTATCCCTATCCTTTGGCTAATTCTATCGGCTCTGTAAGAAGACTGGCAACTTTTTTTTTTTTTTCCTTGGCCAGTCTTCCTCTTAAATAAAAAAAAAATAAATAAAAAATAAAAAATAAAATAAAATAAATAAATAAATAAATAAATCTGCTTTTTATGGCAACCCGTCTTTGGCTCACTCCCAGGAGGGCTTTCCCCTTCCTTACTCACTTAATTTTCTCTTCTCTTCTCTTCCCATCCTCTTCTCTCTTTAGTTTAGGAATATAACATGATAAATGAAGTCATATAATGAAAAACTACATCATATTATGTTATTGTGTGTGTGTGTGTGTGCATTTACCTAGTTGTATATTAAAGGGTTGGAGCATGGCACATAGTGACCCGTCTCAATCTACTTTTATTGAACTTATCCTTAAATTTATGCACTCTTTCTGGTGATACACTCAATCCGTTCCAGATGTCCACCATCCTACATGGGAAACTGAATTTCTTAATGTACCTAAAACATTGACTTTTCATGATCTTAGAGTATCCTCTTGTTCGTCTATCTCCATCCTCCGTCAGTGATACCAAGGCTTGTGTATTTATCTTTTCTATATTATGGTTTACTAAATTATTATACATCTTTATGAGATCTCTTTCCCTGTCTATCTATCCTTCAAACTTGGTATCTAATTCCATTTCCTTCAGTCTTTCTTCATAGAGAAGATCCTTTACTTCTAGCACCATCTTTGCAGCGATCCTTTGGACCGCTACACATTACTAATGCATGTGTATGTGTATGTGTGTGAAATACTTGTTTCTGCATCACGATTACTTTCAGAAAGCCTTAAGCTTATAAAGGCTATTTGATGTGGTATGGATTCTCAAAGATGTTTTATGATTTTTGTGACAGATGAAAGATTTCTACTACATTATCAATAAGAGAGACTTAAGAACCAGGATAATCACTTCTGTGGCCTTCAACAAATATCATGGTGAGAGCAAAACATTGGGTATCTGTATGTAGAAGCTAGAAGGCAGACAATAACGCTGGAAGTCTCATTGTACTACATCTAGACTGCAACAATTTGCAAACTGTACTATAGCTATTACCAAAATGCTCTGCCTTACTTTTCTAAATGTGTGGATGTGTCTAATTTCACTGCACTATCCTGACTACAGGTTCAGTACGTTGTTGAAGTCCAAGGTGGAGTGTGTTCAATATTGTTTAATTTATGACTTCTCTCTTTTCTGATCCCCTTACCTTGAGCAAAGAGAAGGATAAGATGTCTTGTCCCAAGGATCTGCATTAATATATGATATTATCATAGTCATATTTCAGCCTCCCAAGGACTGACCATTTGCTCACCCATTTACTGAATGTTCAGCAGGAAAAGACTGAATGAATGTCTGGATGGGTTATGTGATGTCTGCTGACTGCTATTATTTTCATCACCACCAATACTAGTCCTTCTCACTTATTCTTGTTTATTTACCTCTTTCCTAATCCAACTACCATAGTCAGTCATGCAAAACATCAAAAGTACCAAGAAAATGTACACAGGTTTAATTATTGGTAGATTTTATACCACATAGAGCACTTTTACAAGTACAGTGATGTTTAGTTTTGAAGATTGGCCCACTAGGGGAGCCCAAAATAAAGTGTTGCTGAGAATAATAAATGGCTCCATCTGACAGTGTAACAAACAAATATATTCCTTTTTATTAAAGTAACACATGAAATTTAAATAATTTCAAGCAGTCATAAATCTTTGAGCATTTAATAATATATAAATGATAAATCTGCCCAAGACAGCGGGCTCAGCTAGTGTGAAAACTTCAATAAACCTCAATGTGCACCAGGGTAAATGCAACACAAATGTAAAAAAAACTTTAAACTACATAAATAAAATAAGTTTTGGGGAACATGACTTATTCAGGATCTATGATCTAAAATATAAGAGTTACTTTATACATAATATCTATAGAAGTAAATTATTTAAAAGCATGTCAGAAAGTAGAAGAATGGCAGAGCTGGTAATTATAGTATTATTGGTGATTATTAACAAGGCTAGATTACACGTTACTATAACATGTGATTAGCGCCATGGAGCCAAGAGTCCGGCACCAGCGAGGCACCGGGCCCCCTTCAGCCCTGGGACAGAGCTGTTACCGTCTTCATATCAAATACATATAATACTCAATACCCTCAACATCATTGTTAATAGTCATCTATGTACAAGAAATATATCAAGTAAATAGATTAATAATCATAACATTCTTCCCTAGAATAGCCCCAAACACATCCTCAAAAAGTAGGCTGCTCTGAGAACCATCGCTCACCCTGACTCTTGGTGTGACCCCCTTGCTGAACCTCACAGCCGCTGCTTTGCTAGCACCGATCAACTGTGTGATGCGTCCTGCATGCTGACTGAAATGCAGATCTTGCTCAACCTTGGTATTACATACAGTGATGTCTCCCTCCAGGGAAGTCAAGGTAACATCTGCTTGGGCCTTCATGGGACAAATGATGGACTTTTATAAAGCAGTATTAACAAGAATATCAGAGTTGTTCTAAGTATATTTAGCTTTACTGTCAGGATGAGAGGATGTCATTCAGTTAGCTGATCCATTATGCTGAGGTTTCTAAACATTATCATAATAGTCTTCACTGTTAGTATGTTCATATGCTGCAATTCACAAAAGGGATCCAGACTCAAAAGAAGAGAGAAAACTGATACTAGTAAGAGTTAGGCATAACAGATTTCTCAGAGAAATGGGCCAAATGTCTATTTACACACCATTCAAGCTATGAGACATTCTTCCCACACAGCTACACAGCCTGTTTAGACTTTCCTGGGCCCTGTCAGGCACAAGGTCATCATACAAGGAAAAACTTAATCTAAAGCTTTTGAGATAATGACTCGTCCATTTCTCGAAGGGAGACAACACTATACATATAAATGAACAGCCCTTTAATAATATACATAATGCAATTGTAATTTTCTATGAAGCAGAGTTATAAGAGTAACCTATCAACTCTGAGTCTAAACACAGCTGGGCCACATTGCTGCCAGCACCCATCTCTCCTTCCCGCACTGAGTCTGGCTCCCAATCTAACATTTGCAGCAAGAGACTTTACTAGGTTACAGTCTTGCATAACTAAGATACAGATACAAGCTGACAGATCTTGGCTGGGGAGAGCAAGTACTGACGCCACTGTTTGCAGCAGCTGGGGCAGAGGCTGAATTGACGGGGCTGGAGGGAGGGTGGCCGCTCTATGGCCACGCGCTCCTTGTGTCTTGGGGAATTTATCACATTCGCAGTTTCTGACAATCATAATCAACACTTGCAGAGTAACATTAACTATTAACATTGGGAGTCTACAGTAGCAGATCTGGAAGAAAGGAAAAGAAAATAATTAATTTTCTGCAACAGAATCAAAAGTGTTTTCCCTAATCTGTTAACTACTAATTTCAATAGCCACTACCCTATTACAATAATAAAAAAAATGCACAATATTGAAGCAGACACTAAATGATAAACTACCTAAATTGACACTCCCACTACATCTATTGCAAGTAGCATCAAATGATGCAAAGTGGTGTGGCAGGAGGAACATAGCAGTTCCCCTTACCTGGCACAGTGCTTGCATTCTCCTGGTTTGGCTTCTTGTTCAAATTTTGTTCAAAGGCTATAAATGGAGATGGTGGATTGCTATTGACAGCATCTTCATTGCTGAGTTTAGTTTGGCCCAAGTCAATGATTTGCTCAAAATTAGATGCTGCAGGTGTGGTGGTGGAAGTGGTAGTGGTGGTGGTGGTGGAAGTGGAGAGGGACGAGCTGAGGGGGTCTAATGAGTCTAGAAGGTTGTCTGTCCTGCTGTTGGGGCAAAAATGAAAGGCTTTAGAAAAGTGGTCACACGCGGCCTGGTGAAAACACTTCTGCTACATAATGAAAAATTCAAACAAGATCCTATACAGAAGCAATGAGAAAATAAAATAAACACAGAATGACAAAGCTTGAGTCACACTGACTGACTATACGTCTGGAAAACTATGTTAGTCAAAAAAGGGACTTTGGACAGTAAACAAAAAACATAATAACAAACACACAAAGGTAGTAAATAAAACATTATCAAAATACATCAAATCAGTAAATAATAATAATAATAATAATAATAATAATAATAATAATAATAAAAGCATTAACACACACAAAAACTATCTTGTCTTAGCTAGAAATGGAATGAGATGGAACAATGGGAAAACACGTGGGCAAATGGAATGACTATTCTGGGCTTTTAATTAGGACTTGCATGTTATTTACACATATAAATAGTCTCACAAGACTCACCCTTGACTGGTTTGAGGCGGTGTGCTGTTGTCTACGCCATTAAGATTTACACTATTTACATCACTAATAGTCCCCAGCAGGTCCACAGTGTGTGTGGGAGTTGTTTCCATGGGCACTGGGGAATCTCCATTCACATGCGGTTCCTCAATTTTCACTGAGGCAACACCACTGACAATGTCTTCCACCACACTGCTCTGAGTCACCTCAACGAGGCTCACATCCTGATTCTTAGTGGAGGTAGAGTCTGTGGCAGTAACTGTCTGAGAGACTGCTGGGGGCTGAGGCTGGCTGGGCTCAGGAGCACTGGGCTGAGAGTCATCCTGCTGCTTATCAGTGGCAGCTGCAGCGGTTTCTGCTTGAATCTCGGCTATCATGGAGTTAGTCATGGATTCAGTCATGCTGGTGGACATGAGACCATCACCAAAATTCTTGCCTTCTTCAGAGGGAGTTTTGGACTCATTCTGTAGGAGAGAAGTTGTTAAATATGAGGGCAGTGGAAAGTGTATCTTTGCTTGTCATTCCTATTCTACAGAAAAATCTCCCAGACATTATCAACCAATGATTCTAAAAACTATCAAAGGATGTCAAGGCAGCGACAGATAACACCTGACTTATTCATACTAATATTTCTCATGGAGTAAGTCTTAATTTGTGATTAAAATAATGCTTTACCTTACACACACACAGAGAGAGAGAGAGAGAGAGAGAGAGAGAGAGAGAGAGAGAGAGAGAGAGAGAGAGAGAGAGAGAGAGAGAGAGAGAGAGAGAGAGAGAGAGAGAGAGAGAGAGAGAGAGAGAGAGAGAGAGAGAGAGAGAGAGAGAGAGAGAGAGAGAGAGAGAGAGAGAGCACTTCCCTACCTTGGTTGGGGTGTTTGAGCCCCCCTTGCCTCGGGTCCTGGCCATGATGGCAGCCACTCGACTTTTGCGGGCTTGTCGTTCTTCCTCCTCTTTCTTCAGCCGAACTTCAGCTTCCAAACGCTTCTGCTGCTCAATACGCTCAGCCTGAAAATTAATGTCATTTGTAAAAACTGGTTTATCATGACAGTCAAAATAAGTCCCATTATTGAATGAAAAATAATGTAAATTTGTGGTAATTACAGTTTACTTTCAATCACTTAGCTTTTAAGCTTCACATAAGAAGGGATTAAATTCAAGTCTTATCCTTAGCTGGTGACAGTATCTAGTGTCTCCTTATGAAATACTATTTCCCAGTCAATAAATTACCTCTAGCCTCTGCTTCTCCTCCTCTTCTCTCTTCTTTGCCTCCTCAACACGGTTACGCTCAGCCTCCTCAATGGCCTTCCTCAGCCGCTCCTCCTCTGCCTTGCGCTGCTCCTCCATCAACCTTAGGTACTCCTCTTCCTCTCTCCGCTCTTGCTCCTCCTCTTCAAGCTGCACAGGTGGGAAGTAGCTTTAATTTGGGGAAGGCTATCACAAGAATCAAAAGAAAATAATGCATTTTTCTAGAAAAACATCAAAAGGATAATCAACAATGCATCTGACCAACATCTGATCACTGCAATTCATGATTCCTAAACTGCAGTATTTTTTTTATAGAATAGAATTAAGAGTGAAACCTGATAAGTGTGGCCAAACTCATATCATTACAAGAGCATATCTCTAGTGTTCCTATGCTGTACTGTATAGCCAAATAAAATAATTGCTGTCAAATGAATTAACTAAAGCAAAGCACGATCAACTGGGATGGAATCAAGATCCCAAATACCCACCTGCCTCTGACGCTCTAGTTCCAGTTCCCTCTCCTTTGCCTCCCTGGCCTGTCTTCGCTTCTCGGCCAAGGCTGCCTTGTATTCCTCCTCAGTGGCATAACCTGTAACTGGCTTTTCAGATGCTTTCTGTGCTAAGGACTTCTCAGCCTCAGCTTTGGTCTCTGCACTATCCTGGATAATATTATCCTTTTCTGTCTTGGTGTCCTGTGGGGCACTGGTGGCATCCTTGCTCTCGCTGGGTACTTCCTTTTTCTCCTTTTCTTGGGCGGGTGGTGCAGTTGGCTCGGCTGTGGGTGGAACAGCCTGAACCTCAACTGGGGCAGCGGGTTCCTCTGTGGCTGGCTTGGCTTCTGGTTTGATTTCCTCCTGTATCATCTGTTCTTCACACAATGGTTTCTCTTCCACCTTAGTGGCTTCGGTTGATGGTTTCTCTTCCACCTTGGCAACGTCATCAGCTGGTTTGTCTTCCACCTTAATAGCTTCTGTTTGATCCTTATCCTCCACTGTGCTGCCTTCCCTGGGGGAAGATGACTTTTTGGGCTTGGCAACAACCAAAGGCTTACTCTCTACTGATGGTGACTGCAGAGGAGTTGTTTTTGGAGTAACTTTAGCTTTAGGAGTTGACTTGCTCTTCTCAACAGCCTTTTTAGCAGCACTTTCAGCTTTGACTTGTGCTGGAGTTTTCTTTGGAGTGGCAACCTTGACTGGAGTGCGTGCTGGAGTGGAGGGTGTGCTTCTCTCAGACCCTGCACTCTTGGCTCGGGTGGGCTTGGTGAAGGAGGAGGCTGAACCAGCTGACACTGAAAGAAAAAAAATAATAAATAGTGCACAGGAAAAAAAGACAAGCATCAAGCTAGTGCAATTTATGACAAAACAAGCAAAGCATTTAGTTGTTCACTGCAGGTATGCAGTTTGGCTTATGATGGCAAGCAAAGGGAAGCAGAATCAAGTTTAAAGCCCACAATTTGATCATACACATACATTTTCTCTCCATAGGCCTGCCTTCCCTTGACTCTGAGGCAGCATCTCTGGGTTTATCAGCAGAGGACAGAGAGGAGCCTGCAATGCTGAGAGGACGTGGCTTGCGAGGAGAAGTTCTTGGCCGGTACGACACCTGGCTGCTGTTGGTGGATCCCTGACTCAAGGCGGAGGTGGGGCGGGAAGGAGAATTCGGGGTCACTGTCCCACTACGCATGCCTGTGGGGGCAGAGCAGGCCAGCACGCACAGTTAAGCATGGCTCCCACACATTTACATAAGCCAGCATGAAGCTGAAGAGAGAAACTGGAGTCTCTTGAAAGTTTTGGAAGATAACATCAATTATACACCAAAAAAATATACATGTGACACTGCAAGGTCTTTGGAGTCTCTATTGACAAAATGACAGACAGGTAACAAGATTTGGAATTTATGACGACACTGATCCCTGAAGTTTGATATTAAGGGAGAGTGATTCATGCACACTGAGACACCAGTAACAACTACAATACTGAAGTATGTAGTATACACAGACAGATAAGTGAAGTATTAATCAACAGACTAAGAAGAGGATGGAAGTTTGTCAAAGATGAGAGTTAAGTGAAGATCTGTGTACCAGGACAAGTGCATCTAATTTCCATAATCACATCAATGCAAATACAAACAAACTGTATCAATTTATACAATGGAGGATATGCCAAGCTAAAATCAAATAACCCAAATTCAAGCCAATACATTTGTTAGATGGTTGGTGAGTGAGCCAAGCTATGACATACCTTGCTGGGAGAGGGTCTGACTCACACTTACCTCAGCTTGGTGAGGTACTGACTTGTACTCTGGCAAACACTCAATGCCAAGCAAAGAAACTCCTACACCTGCACAGGCAATAGCTAAGGGTGCTAAACGTGCCTGATGGGTTCTGCATAGGTTCAACAAAATAGTTTTAGCCAATAGATCACTGCATACTTAAAAAAAGGCCTTTGTGCTAAGTAACATAATGGAAGGCAATAAGTATGCTTACTTTACAAAATGGTGGTAACAGGAAGATGACTGTGGAGGCATTGAGTTCCTACACAAACCTGTTTCCTCTGGTGATTGGTTTGTATCTATCTTCCCTCTGCCAATTGTACTGTGGTGTTCAGTATGTTGGTGTATCAAGAAGAGTGTGAAGGACAGTGTGGCCCTGTGTGATGCAGGGCCCTTCATGTACTGCTGTAAGGTCCTGCCTTGTCGAGAATTGAATTTACATCTTGTGGTGCATTAAAAAAAGGACCAATAAATCTATCCATTACTGTTTCATCTGGCCATTAAGTGCCTACCTATACTATGCTGCTATAGACTATAAATACAGGTGGCAAAACTTCTATTCTATTTTGGGGGTTTACGTAGTGGTGTTTTAGGATCCTCTCTTTGATAAGTAGTATAATAAATACCTCTAACTTGAAAAATGAGCAACACTGCATCAGTACATCACATGAGCATGTCCCTTTTATATTATGTCCAATGAATTATACGTATACTGTATGTCATTTCAAGTTATGAAGTGACAGTTCTTCTCAATATAGTGCAAAATAATGTTGGACATAGCAGTGGTGAAAACATGCACATGTGCTTCAGCTTTGAATGTTGGTGGTGTGGTGAGAAGGGTAACCAAGAATAACCAAATACATAACAAGGAATTTTTGAAGAAAGAAGTGCATACATTAGGGTGTGAAAGCCTCTTTCATCAGTTCACTACTAAATGTGTGTACAGAGACAGAGCTGCATGCTTCACTAGTTTGCATGCTAAACCTTCCTTTCTATAGTATTCTTATTTCTTTAGCATATTCTAATAACTATCTTTTCATTACGTGTTCCATAACCTCACATCTTTCAACTGGACGAGCCATGGCATTTGCATGTCACTCAATGGAAGGAGACAATAGTACAGTAAGGTGCTGATTAAAGGCTGGCAGCTGTCATTAATAATTTCACCTGGGAGAAAACTTGGCCTCTGATTTCAGATGCTGCCTTTGACTTGTTATGTAAGGCTTGCATTTTATAACCACCATCAGTTATGGGCTTTTGGTTTCTTCAACAGATTGATCAAGAAGGAAAGAAAGAAACAAACACACA
Organism: Portunus trituberculatus; assembly: GCF_017591435.1. NCBI lineage: Eukaryota > Metazoa > Arthropoda > Malacostraca > Decapoda > Portunidae > Portunus > Portunus trituberculatus. Next base: position 10,759,861 of record NC_059273.1, read on the forward strand.
CACATACACACATTCACAAGTGAGCAAATTTTTTTTCTATATTTCCAAATCCCCATACATTAATAAGTTAACTCTTCCCATAACCTCCCATTATTACTGTTGTAGTTTTGAGCACTTAGTGAAGATTTGGTCCCATTTCCATGATGAAGGAAGATCCACGTCCTCAAAAGAAAGAAATCAATCCAGCCACACCAAAGACCTTCATTTCATTAAGGCTGGACAGGTAAATCATGAGTCAGTGATGTTAATTATCTGTCATACTTTGGAATTCACCAATTCATTACAGTATTCTTACTGGAACAAGATGTTACAAAAGTCAAGATCATGAAAACTATGAATATAATGACATAATATACTAGTTGGAGAATTTTTACATCATAATGTAATGCTGAACAAGATTTGAAGACAGATAATCAGCACTGCACTGCTTTCACAACTTTATATGAAATCCATTAAGTAATCATTTGATAGAGGTTTTTCTTAATATTATGTGAGACCAATTTTGAGAAAATCACAGGTTAATACTTTCCACCAAGGTTTCTGCCACCAGATGAAGGCACACGATAAACCACCATTCAAGATCAGGTTTGCCCATCCTTAGTGCCCAAGAATTAGAGGCATAAGAGTGCCACATCAACAAAACTTCCTTGGTAAGTGTTTTGAACTGTGTATTTAGTGTACAGTTAAGGGCTTCCACCACAGACGACTGCCAGAGTTATGGGGTTACTGGCTGCTGCCATGAGAAGGGAAAGACTGTGTACTGTGTGTGGTGTTGTGTGTGTTTGTGTTTGTGTGTGTGTGTGTGTGTGTATGTGGCTGACCGTGCACCTCACCTTGGGCCCGCTGGCTGCTCTTGGTGCTGAGGCTGTTGGTGTCCTCTGCAGCTCCTCGTAGCTTTTTCTGTCTAAGCATTTCAGCGCGCGTCAGGCGAGGCTGCGCCAATGAGACAGAGCTGCGTGACACCCCCCTGTCCAGCGCACTGGTGGCCACCTCCGGGCCGGGTGGCCTCGGGGGTCGTGGCCCCAGGTGACTCATGCTCTTGGACATGGTGCGGGTGGGCGGGGTCATGCGGTCACAGGAGGGGCTACTTTCATGCAGGGGTGCAAGAGGGGGGTTGCGGTGGCGTGGGCGGGCCAGCTCGTCAAGCCGGCCGAGAGACAGCGCCCTACCTGGTGACCGATGGCGGGGGCTGCTACGGTTGGCTGTGCTGTCGCGCAGGGAGGGCATGGCTGGCATCAGGTCGGTGCGGCGCCGGGCGGCCGTGGTGGGAATCGCTGCCGTCATTGATCTTGTCATAAGATCTTCTCCTGATAACCATTTAGAGTGGAAATGATAGTCAGCAAAACCCTTCATTGCATTAAAGGTGTGCTTATCTTACACGTTTGTAAAACATTTTATAACTCTTGGACTCAGGTCTGCATATCTTCACAATATAGATAATTCTTCAGTAATCAGGAAGAAATTCTTTTTCCTCAATTCCTGTCCAGTTTATCCTCATCCTCCTATCTCTGTTTCATTATGAGTAATTAATGATGCTGTTACTGCTGCTACTGGTATTGCTGCAGCACAAAATATTGTATATTAATTTATAACAATGAACATCACTTCTGTCCTTAATTACATGTCATTTCTCAGTGTCACTGTCCATGTACTGATGGAAGCATCAACCTAAGTCAGGTCAAAGAATGTTTTCCTCTGAGAGAATAGTTACACTTCTTTCCAAGACTGACTGTCGTTACAATTCCAGAGTCTATTCCTCCTCTGATGTCTGACAATCCCATCCCATGACATGAAACTGTAAATTGGAGAAACCTTGTGGAGCCAACCTTTGCAACTGTAAATTTAAGAAAGTAGATGAACACCTGCAATGACATCACATGGCCAATGTGGACAAAAAGCTTCAACTCATAACTAGACCCCTGTGGTTTGCAAGCCACCACATCAAGCATCACCATAATATATAGTTACTTTGGTGAACCTCTTGTCATGAATATGTGAAATACGCTCAATTTTGAATGATATCAATGACGGCCCAGATTGTATCAATTGTGAAGAAACACAAATCAGCTGAAGAGCTGAGTAAGATGAGCACCAAGGTGACACACTCAGACAGTGTGCACAGGGCAACAGTGAGTACTCATCTTGGAGCCTTGGCTTCCACTCAAAATCTGTCAGATTACTGACTTTAGAGCTAACAAATTTAAAATCATAAGTTTACACTAAACAAATTAAGTTTTAAATGCTCAGACAAAAACTGGATACTGTAATATCATACAGCAAATAATGACACAAAAAGAACATCAACAAAACCCGAGGACATGCAGACACATGCTCCACTGAACAGGCAAAAACACAACAAACCCATGCACTAAATAAAGTGTTCATCAGTACACACACTATTACTTCAGGGACGACACACAGATGGGTCAATGCCAACTTTGGGATGAAGATGTAATGTAGATACCTTAATGAACATAAAAAGGTTTTCACAAACGAAAGTGAAATATTAATAGCAAAACATAAATTCTACCACTAACTATACAACCTAAAACCCATAAGCTTAGCTTTTGAGTGATGTGAGACTGCATTCCTGCAAACTATCTATATTCATGCCACAGATGTCTAAGACTGCCATTTTCAGAATTGATCTGAGATAAATTACAGTACTGCATATTTTCAAGCATATTTCTGTGACCAGTGCCATAAGAAAACACTATAAATGATTAAAGGGAGAAAAGCCAGGAAAGGAAAGTAAGATATTTCTCTTTTCTTGCTGTTAAACAAACATCTACTAGAAGACAATCTTTTAAGAAGCATCCTCTGGTTACTCAGCTTGCAGACTCACCACCAACAGTGCACCCAGCCCCAGTAAATACAGAAGCAGTTCTATGAGAATAGCGCGTGGAAGATGTGGGTGTAGAAGCCGGTGAGGAAGAAGCCGGTTGGCCGTTACCGCCGCTACTTTGATTTGTGGGACCCAGTGCAGTGAAGTTATCCCCAAACTCCCACACGCAGAAACGGGACTGTGAAGTGTTTGTTGGGGTTTTGTCTGAGGATGAGGATGAGGTGGAGGATGGAGGATGAGGATCACCAGCAGAGACTGGGGTGGATGATTGAGGATTAGGTTGGGGTGTGTAGGATCTGACCCAGGTGAGGGCAGAGGGTGGGGTCTTGCGCTCCAGTGACGAGTCACGAGACTTGGTCAGCCGGGTACCTTGGGTGGTAGGGGGATGGTGAGGGTGAATGGAGCTGCCCTCGTCCCAGTGAAACACTTCATACATCGAGCTTGACATACGCAGGTCTGTAACAACAATGTGACTGTTGAACAGACAAGCCAAGTTCATTTTAGCTGGATGTCATTGATGTCTGTGGGCTGTGTACAGATAAAGCCATATGCTTATAACCCTGCATTGCAATATCTTACTGGTGACAGGAACAGCAGGTGCTATCATTGCATATAAAATGTGCTAAGACAATATCACTGTGCAAAGTATCCAAAAGAATACATTCCTTAGAGAATCTAATTGAAGTAGCTCTATTGTTAAAAGTTTCAAAACTAAAAATAATTGATCTGGAAATATAGGAAGAGTGAAGCTTGTTCAATAAAGTTATACCATAAACCAAGCCTTAACATCTATGCTTAGGGTTTTACAAGCTTGTTAGTACAGATGAAAAGACATTAATGCCACCACCATGTTATCCACTGATCCCACAAAACATCAGTGCAACCTTGCTATTTCCCTTCCACTGAACAATTCAAGGCAGTCTTGCATCAAACAAACCTGGACAACCACCACCATGAATCTAGAGTTCAACAAGGAACAGACAGCTTACATTTCCTCTTCAGCAAAGTGGACACAAACAACTTATTGCCGTCACTGTCATCATGCTTCCTTGTTACAACCACTTACAGTATACGTACACTCCAATGCATTATTTCACAGGCTGATTTCTCCTCATCACACATTATCCTCAGCCATACAATTCACTTGGACTTTGAATATACATACACTTTTCTCATGTTCAATACTGATGTGAGAAGTGTTCACAGTCATAGGTTATCATACTGCTCACCACCAAACATATGAATGCTTCTTTAATCTTAAAATATGATGAACCAACTAAAACATACTCAAGATACTTAAAATTTCATAATGCTATCCATAATTCAGCCTCTGTGTAAGGACTCAGCTCTAAACAAGATAGATATTCAAAAAGCTTTCCAGCAAAATGCAGGAGCTTCACTGATATTCAAGAGATCAATCAAATCAAAGGCATATGAAATTTCCATGTCATTGTGTAAGATAACTAGACCCATTTACTTGTTTCAGTGTCACCACACACTAACAAGTTACAAAGCTGCATTTACTGTGTGATGGTTATGACACTTTAGAATACACTGAATGTATATCACCCTCTTGAGCTCACACATTTCTAATCTCATGGATAAGTGCATGTTGTGATGTGTAGTAAAATAAAGAACCTGAAGGTTATTCAACAAATGACGTGACATCAGGAAGCTGCTGCACTGCTTTATATGAGAAAGTTTTATAAGGCACCAGAATACACTCCTTCAGCCCTGACCAAAGAAGTGAGAAGTCTTGCCTGCCTTTGGGAAGTTTTACCATAAGGGAAGCACACAAATTTAAGAGATTGGCTCTTCTAGTTCAGCTATGACAAACTACTAAATGAAAAAGTACCATTTGATGGAGGGACATTATAATAATACTGAGTAATGAAGAATTTTGTGAAAAATAAAATTGCCTTAAAGAAAAAATTCCACTGAGCAGATTCTAAAGTTCTACAGAACAAAATAATGAACAGTCACTTATGGCAACAAAATATATTAGGACATAATACCTTCTGTTTCAGACCAAGGCACATGGAACTGTGTAGCTGAAACATGACTACTCACCAATTCCACAACTTGCATATTGAGTCATTCATTTATGTAAAGTAATATAATAAACAAAATAGTATGTGTACAGATAAATAAATGTACATTTAACAAAAAAAGAAACTGCAAACAATTGATGCACAGCATGTAAGCATGATGCAATCTGGGACATTTCTCGAGGTTTTGAAACTAATGAAATGTTGTGACACACGCCAACGCTAAGATCACATGGCATCACCTGAGCATAAAAAAAAAAAAAAAAAAAGGCTAATTTCTTCTCAACTTCCAATGGGGAGGGAGGATGTCAGCTTAAAAGTCTAGTAGATGGGACTTTTATATAAATAAATCTTTGACATACACTTTTTTCTTGAGTCAAAAACTTAGTTGTAGGGGCATAGAAAAGTTTCAATGAATGGAATTTAACAAAGTTACCTTGGAGGACTATGATAAGCCTGTGTGGCCTCAACACTCAAACACTGAGGTCCTTGTGAAGGAACTGATCTATTAGTGCTGCTGGATTGAGAAGCCAAGATATTAGCATGGCAATTTTTAAGGAAATTACTGCCGATCTCATGAGGTACATCACCTCGGGCAAAAAGAGAGAGAAGGCAACACTTACTCTACCGGAGGAAAAAACACACAAAAAAAATTTCCTAAAAAACATGTTCATGTCAAAAAGTGAATTTTTTTTTTCAGAGAAAATGGTGTGAAATCCTGTTTTGTATGTATATATATATATATATATTTTGGAAACCAAATAAAATAAAAAGAAAACAACGTAAGTAATCCTTTCAAATAATCCCATCTTCAACACAGAACACAATGAGGATTGTGTGAATTTTACTCAAAATAGAAAAAAATCTCTAACAAGGAGAAAACTGAAAAGAAAGAAAGAAAAGGAAAAGCCCAATAAAGGATCTAAAGTAATAGTAGTACTAATACTAAAAAACAAAAACAACAAAATATGTAGCAATATGTAATAATAATAATAATAATAATAATAATAATAATAATAATAATGATAATAACCCCAGATGAAGAGCTCTTAATTTGGCCTACCTTCAGGCTTCCTGTCGAGACCATGGGCTGATGTAGCACGCTTCCGGCTGAGGTCTGTCTCACCACACTCTGAGGCACGGCGGGCAAGGGAGCCATCCACCATGTGCACATTGGTGGTGGAGGTGGCCCTGGGGAAGGTAGTGAAGGACAGAGGGAGGGAAGAAAGCAAAGAAAGGCTGTCAGTTTTGTAGAGAATATACATCAACATCAAAACTGTTTTTACAAGTGTTATTACATTCAGAAAGTAGTCTTACAGTTGCCTTCAAATTACACTTAATCAGCATGTGGTCTTAAAATCATGAGACTTAGTAAACAAGACATTTCAAGATCAAAGGCATGATAATGTGAGAAGCCACATAATGCTTCATCAATTGATTCCTACCCAATGGAAGATATTTCTTACTATTTACACTGAAGCAGGAACAAGAACTGTGATAGTCAAAATAAGTGCACTAAGCTGACTGGATTAGAGTGGGGTTGATAATCTCTTTATTCCTTATGTATAGTCTATCTCATGATATAATATAGTTACTACAATTAATTCTTCCTTTTACAGTAGATCTTTTTGTTCAATCTTTTTGACAGCTCCCTGCACCAGGCTGGCTTGTACACATTGTCCCAGCATTTCTTCTCTCCTAAATTGTGTCATCAATGATACATAACAAAACCACTAGGGGAAGGAGGCAATACTGTCATCAACACTGCACAACACAAAAACACCGTTGTAAAGTGTGCGGGGTCACCTTCGGGAGGCCCAGTAGGAGGAGTTGGAGTTGTCCTTGGGGTCCAGCATGCGCGGGGTGGAGCTGCCAAATGCAAACACAATGTTGCTCCTCTCATTGCGCCGTTTGGACTCAAGCCGCTGCTCTCTCTCCTGGTGAGGGAAGCAAGGATCATGCTGGGTTTGGTTAGATTATCTGTGTGTGCCTCTTGAAGACAAATACAATGCATAACTGATAATTTTAGACCATGCTATAGAATGCCAGTCTTAGGTGAAGAGAGTACTTCCAAGCAAGTAGTTGTGGAAGAAACAGTACACATGTAAAGAAGATGGAATATATAAATATTGCTGGTATGAATACATGAAAATAAAAAAACAAATTTATCAAGACATTTCAGTCATGATGCTTTTTATTGAATATCCTCTTTTAACTGTTTTTTGATAATGTGAGCATGGCAAAATGTATTATTCATATTCTTGTTGTCACAAAGTCTACACAATCAAATTACACACATTCTTGGCCAACAACTCCCACCTTTGACGGGACTCCTTCAACAATTTTTCTGCTCTCGGCATGTTTTCCTTCATTACTAATCATTGACTTTTCTTCTTGCTCTGCAGCCACTTCAAAACATTATATTGGCTAGAAATTGGTAAAACTATTCTTTGATTTACTTTTCCTTCTTTGTCAGTGTTTTTAAAGATCTTATTGCTCTTGGTGCTTCAAACTATTGCATATTGCAGTGAAAAGGTTAAAACTGAATAAACTGCAAGTATTTTCAAGCATTACATATTGCCAGCACAATTAACACCCTAAAGCTGGTCATAAGGTTGGTGTGTGTCAACAACTCACAATATTCTTCCTAATGACAGCCTCCCTTCTGTCTTGCTCTGCCTGCTGGATGATCTTTTTGCGTTCCTCCACCTGCTGGCGCCGGTCTGCATCACGCATCCTCATCTCCTCCAGCCGCTTCCGTCGCTCATTTTCCTGCTGCTCCCGGAAGCGCTGGGCTGCCGCTGCCTGTTGGGGAAAGTGGCAGTGAAAGGATCTTCAGCAGAGACTGTTGTTCAGCTTGATGGAGCACAAGATGATGGTGTGCCATAGTACAAATTATTACATCAGTGTATCAATGCTCATGATAAATCTGCTGACTTCAGCCAACCATACTAAACTGTTTTTAAGCATGATAACAATTATGCATATTTCTCTCTAGCATACTACTGACATAACAAGCTGACAAAGAAAACAAATAGCACATAAACAAATAACTGAAGAGACTGGAAAATAACTGAGGTTAGCATAGGGTGACTTGAAGCATGAGGTGGCCAGTGGCATCACTCACATGTTCCTTGAGTTCTTCCAGCTTCTGTTGCTTCTCCAGTTGCTGTCTGTCCCTCAGCTGACGCAGCCGCTCCTCTCTATCTTTGAGAGAGGCGCCAGAGGACTTGTCATCTGAGGGTAGGATCACATCTTTTAATATTCAACCCAAGACAATAGTGAAGATAACAATAATGGCTTAGCAGGTAGCATTTCTTAATGGTTGCAGCATCAGCATGTGGGGTGTCATGAGGGGTGTTCACTTACTGAAGCTCCAGCAACCCAGCATCCACCCAAGTACTGCAGGTGGATTTCATGGATGGCATAATAGTGACCACAGAGTGACTACAAGGCCCATGTATCAATCCCAGAAGCATCTATAACTATGTCTGCTTTAAAATCACCCTTAAACTATGTACAGCTTATTATAAAGAACTGCTATTTGTAAGCCTGGATATGTTTTTTTTCTAAATGCACAAGAGTAAAGGCACAATGCAACTTGCAAACAAAATGCACAAAGAGGAAACAATAAAAATATACAACATCTCCCTTCACATACAAATACTTACTACATTAACCATTAGGAAATAAAAAATACAAGTCAAATGGTGGAAGTTCAAGAACAAAAACCAGAGGCATCCAAGAGTAGCAAATGCTCTCAGCTGATTCACTGGAGAGTTTCTGAACTTCAGTGATTATTTGCTTATTGTGTTCTCCTGACATCTGAAAGCCATTCCCATGCTGCTCAGCCACAGAAAACACACAAGTAAACTGTCATGTCACCTTAACTTGGTTGGGAGTGTGGCTAAGTGGTGTGTGTGTGTGTGTGTGTGTGTGTGTGTGTGTGTGTGTGTGTTGAGAGAGAGAGAGAGAGAGAGAGAGAGAGAGAGAGAGAGAGAGAGAGAGAGAGAGAGAGAGAGAGAGAGAGAGAGAGAGAGAGAGAGAGAGAGAGAGAGAGAGAGAGAGAGAGAGAGAGAGAGAGAGAGAGAGAGAGAGAGAGAGAGAGGATTCACATGAAAGGAAAACTGTATCATTTAGTATGAAAACTGCAACATGAATAATTTTACTGAAAAGGTAACAATACTTTTGCATTGTTTGTGCTTTGAAAGATACTCACTACAACACTACCAGTCAAGATAACAAACAAGACTACACACACCTTAATGCAGCACACGGTTACCACACTGGTCAGACAACAAGAGCACTGACAGCACACCTGGAGGGAAACTTGCTTCATGCAAATCTGAGAGCTACTTGTCCTCCACAAGACAACACAACACTAATGGAGAAGAACAGAGTGCAACATGCAGGTGTTAGTCTTGGATTTTCCCTTCATGAGTCACATCAACTTTAATGTAAGTGATTTGTTAATGTATAAGCTCTGTTGATTTGTCTCAGCCTTCAGTTTCACTCCTCCAGGGACCGGCAGTTCCCGTGCCCCTGACTATAAACTACACAGCACTCCCTGAAGGTCTCACTTTCATTCTCAAGACACTTAATTCATATCTCCTTAAAATAAATTTTTTTCCCTGTAAGACCAAAACAGATTTTAGTCTTAGACAGGTTCAGGACGATCACAATACCTCCTTCTCCAAAAAAGAGGTCATTAGGGCCTGCCATTGAAGCCCTTTGTGGTTTACTTGGCTCCAAGTTATCCCCTTGAGTAAGCCAATAAGCATCTGAGGAAGACATAAGTAAGCATGAGGCCAGTGGCCAATGAGCACCACCACCATCACCTCCCCCACCTGGGATGGCCAGCCAGCCACACCCTAGATGACACACAGGCACTGGTAGGCTGGTGGCACAGTGTTAGTGATCAGTGCCAGGCTGTCTGGCACTGGGCCAGCAATGGCCCAGTGCATTTACATTTACCTTGACCTACAGCTCTTGCTAATGAATTATATGTACTTGCAGCACTAGTTAGTGTCAGCCTCTGCCCACCTCCCATGGTTATGGGGTCAGTAGGTTATTCACATTTCCCTTGATGGTGATTAATTACAGCAAGCTCTCCAGGGAAATTTGGAAGTCAAGGAAATTGCAGTGCTTTTAGTTCCATAAAGAATATTAATTAATCAAAAGCATTTTAAAGACATTTCTATTTGAGGATTATATAGAGGAATCATTCTTGCACAATAAATTACAATTTTTAAAGTCCCACTGGCAGTTACACCGACTTCTGTAAATTAAAAAACAATAACTCTTAAATAAAATAATCCACAAGTTCTAAAGATTTACAGTATTTATTGCTTAAATTGGGGATTGTTTTGAGAGTCCTATTCCTAAACTGTGCAGATTCCAGAGTGTGGGATGACTAGCCTCAGGAAACGGACCAGCGGCCATGCAGGCTGTGGCTGTGACACAAAGACACCGACTGGTGACTGACAGAGTCAATGGGCACACCACACTACTGCCACTGACGACACAAACAATAAACACCAAGCACCACTAATCTCATCCTTGTCTGTCATGACAGAGTGGTCTCATGCATGTGAGATGATATGATGTGGTGAGATGTCTAAATGCCTAAATGTTCCTAACTGCCTACAAATATTCTTAGAAAAACTGCTTTCTGGAATATTTTCAGCAATATACAGTAATCACTTAAATAATATGGATCAACATGTGAAGGAAAAAAAAAAAAAAAAAAAAAAAAAAAACTTGGCAGGTAAATTGCTATTAGTGTTGATCAGACATGACAAGGAACCCTTAATCATTCAGAATCTATGGCTTTCATAACATAATTCAATGGAGCTGCTTGCTTCTAGTATGTGCCTGCTCTTCTACTTTTGTGGGGAATAGATGCAAGCAATGTTATGGAGAGGAACAAGGCAGGAAGACACCAAAACTTAGCTGTAAAGCAACATATATGCAGTTGCCAACTTGCCTCTCATTTCATGAGTGCCATGACTTTGGAAGAACGTAGATGGATTAGACAGGACAGAAAATGTTATGTTTAAGGGATGAGTCAAGTCTTGCTAAACAACGTAAAATGGTGACACTTCGCCTTATGAATGTAATAGAATAAAATGACAAGACCACAGACTGGCTATCTCTCTCTCTCTCTCTCTCTCTCTCTCTCTCTCTCTCTCTCTCTCTCTCTCTCTCTACACACACACACACACACACACACAACTAATCATAATTTAACAATGAAAGCTTAAGCCATAACTAAGCACTATTGATTAAATCCTTCAAGTGATTAAAGCTGCAACTAAATATCTATCTTCACAAATCAAAACTGTCACAGAAGAGAGGGAAATCATCTCAAACCAACTAGTATTAAAAGTAATCAAAGCAGAGTTAGGAAAAAAAATCTGTTTAGGGTATCAATGCTCAAAATGGTGGCTTGGGTACTGCTGGTGCTACTTCTGCTGGTGCTGCTGGTCAGTCATTAGTGGTGTTGAGTTGTTTTCACACACAGAGAGGTGAGGCACAGGAGCACACACTGGGGCTACCTGTGTCAGCACCACAAGGCCCTGCACTGGGGTGGGGCACCGGGGGCAGGGAGGCCAGCCCTGGCCCCATACTGTAGTTCATCTCCGCTGCTGGCTGTGGCGGAGCTGGTGGTGGTGGTCCCAGGGCCGGGCTAGCTCCTGCTGGACCTTCGTCTCGGGTGATTTCGGTCGTCAGTAATGCAAATGAGACTTGCCCTGAGCCGTGAGCCAAGGGTGTTAGGCGGCGGCACTACTCAACACACTAGACGCGTGTTCTTCACCTTGTCTAGCTAAATGACACACACGCTCCTCATTGTATCCTGATATTTTTATAATAGCAGCTAATCCACTTTAAGCCTGCCATCCATTACAACCCTCGTATGCCATCAAGGGGCCCATTAAGCTCAACACCTGTCCTGAGTCCCTGCTATTATGGTTCTTGCTGGCCATCACAGGCTCCATTATGCCCCCCACCTACCTTCAACCTCTCACAATCCCCTTCCTGCCAGCCTCAACTCAACCCTCTCTGCCCTTTCTGACATGCCACACCCTGTAATGTTGCTTAACAGTAATGAATGAAGGAAGGAAAAAAATACTTTCCCTTCCAATGTGTGAATATGGTTTCCAAGTACTGTAATGGTGCACATGCGTGCGCATGCACACATACACACACACACACACACACACACACACACACACACACACACACACACACACACACACACACACACACACACACACACACACACACACACACACACACACACACACACACTACCTTATGAGGTGTAGCACCTTGAGCCTGCCCTGCCTTGCACTGCCTTGGTCATCTTAGGCAACATCTTGTACCCAAGGCTAATTATTCTGATTTTTGTATAGAAATCAGATAATTGAAATCTCAAAAAGAATTCTAATCCAATAATGAGAAAAACATTACACAAGCAGAGAAAGGTTCATTAATGAGGGGCATTTATCACAAGCAAATTGCAGAATAATTTAGGATGTATGCTTCTCATTACTGTCTGTGCCACACCAACATGACAGATGTGGCCCCTAAAAGAGTCCCTCTCTACTTTAGGCAATCATCATGGCTACAGGCTGTTACATTTCTGTCAGCTGAATGGTTCATCTCAAAGATCTATGAGGGATTCCTCCTGTCAAGTTACACCAGCGATGTTTTCTTTCCTTTGCCAAAGAGGATCCCCTCTCCCCTCGAACTTTTAAAATGATTTCCCTCATTACTACCATTTCATCACACACACACACACACACACACACAGCACAAGACAGACACTTTCCAAGATAAAGCTTCCCAAAGACTTGTGCTCAGCCTCCTTCACCAGCTCCAAATATTGACTTCTTCACAGCCACACAACTACACACATTTCATCTGATGCTTCTGTCATTTCCATTAAACATCTTTCATCTTAACTTTATATTGGTTCCTAGAATACCATTTTTTTCCCTCCTCCCTTCCCCACAGCCACATAAGCTGACTTAGCTGCAATCTATCCCTCCACTACATTCAATAAAACCTTCTCGTCTCTGCCAATCTTCCTATTTCTTTCCAGCTGAGGCAGTACTCCTACAGCCCAGTGCTTCCCAGACTCCCACATCCACCAAGACACATGAGAGCAGAGAGCCGTGCTAAAGACCAGTGAATAGAGAGTGTGGTTCTGAGAGGTCCACACTGTGAGGAGACTGATCAATAAGGAGGGAGAAGCAGCCCAAGGAGAGGCTCATTGAATGGGATGAATGGATTGGGGGGACATTTTCAAGGAACGAGAATATGAGTCGTGGGTTTACATCCGGGGGAAAGATATAAGGGAGGTGGCCATCCTGCTATTGAGTATTGGCTTGAGGGGTCACTACCTATGTATCTAAAGGGGTCAAGAGTCACTTCACTCTCATTCATGACTCAGAAAACATTTACTAAAGTATGTAAGGTCTGAAAGACATCCCTGCATTAATATAGAAAGGAAGGAGTTGTAGGTAAGAACAGTACATATAGATGAATAAATTATCAAAGCATAGAGAGTTTGACAATCCCTGATGAGTTTCACATGTAATTAAAACCCAGTAAATGTCACAAATGCTTAATGAAAAGCAATAATCTTGGAATCTCAGACAGGCTCTGGACACCTGAGCTGCAGGAATGTGTGACAGGCAGGTGTGTGAGGGTCAGCAGATCCACCTGTCACCCAAGACTTCCCTCCTGACAAATGGTTCCTGACTGGGCTGTTCATCGGGACTGCTAACAGGGCCACTTGGCACCTGGAGGTCATTAACTGTACCTCTGTGAGACAATGGATTAAGGACATGGCACCTCACACCTCCCTCTTGGGCCTTCTCCCTGATATCCATCGCCACTCCCCTGACACACACCTCACTAGGTCTTGCTCCTTCAGCTAGTAAGACTAGGATTCTATAATGATAATATAGACTAATATAATGTAAAAGTGCATTAAAGAAGACTAAGAGCTGAAACACTGAAAGATATTCCCATCTAGGAGCATGCTGTGTGTGCACTTGGTAGAGAAGGTCAAGAACAGCACAAAAATTTCTGGTACTGGGAATAAATCTATTCCACTCTTAGCAGTCATCTATATTTTGGCAATGGGAATATGAGATAAAGGTTTTATTCTCAAATAGTTAATAAAAGAGAATGAGGAGAAATGACAATACTTTTCAAGATCTTTGCTTTTTCATGCTGTAATATTGGGAGCATTAAAATATCTTTCAACTCATGTTTCACTGCAGTCGCAAGAACTGTATTCTACAAGGATGGAGGGGACAGCAAGTTCTCTTATTCATATGGTTTGGGAAGAATATAAAATAAATTTATGAAAAATAATTGAGTAAAATTCAATTTGAGAGTAGATCAGCAAAGTTGTAATGGAGGGGAATATGGCACTGAAGCACTGTTCCTGACCTCACCACATCTCCCCAGCAGGAGAGTAACAGGCAGGGTGGTGTGCCCTTCACTCTCCTCTACCAAGACCCCTTGAGGACCACCACAACAGTGGCCCAATGGTCCTGTGCAGCACATGAATAAACCTCTGTGTAATGCACACGATGCAAGCACTGCTACTTTGGTGGTGTTCCACAGACCACTGCCACCAGTGTGCTGTGACACTGAAGGAGGAGGTGGGAAGGGCTGAGGAATGGAAACAACCTGGCTTTTGTAATGCCTGGAAGGAATTTTCAGGAATAATAACACCCTCACCATCAACACCTTCACCAGAACTGACACCAGACACTGATATTGGGGGTGATGACATTAATTAAAAGGGATCAGCTTATGGTGATGGTGGTGGTGGTGGTGGTGGGGAATGGTTTTGCAGGTCAGGAGAGACAGGAAACAGTGAGGCAAGGTTAGGAAATAGGGATAGTATGAGTGGTGGGGAGGAGTCTTGAAAAGAGTGCTGGAAGGACACACAGGGAGAAGGGAGGCAAGGTTAGGGGAAGGGGAGAGAACAGGTGATGGTGGGGAGGAGTCTTGAAGAGAGGGCTGGAAGGATAGGAAGAGGGAAGGCATGATGGGCTTACCCTTCTGGGCGGGGCTCTTCTTTGTGGTGGCTGGGTTGGGCTGCCGGTCCTTCTGCTGTTGCTGCTGCTGCTGCTGGCCCGTCTGACTGGCATGGCCGTTGGCAGCAGGTGGCACGCTGCCCCCCGACCCCCCACTGTTGTCTCGGCCATCACCTCCCCCGCCTGAAACATGACAAACACCCTTCATTATTGCTCAGCTGACACCACTCCCACACTCTCTCACTTCCTATGCAATGACCTTTTGGTTCTGGTTGTTGTTGTTGTTGTTGTTGGTGGTGGTGGTGTTGAGACCGACAGAAGCAGTGGTAAGGCTGCTCTAAGTGATGGTGACAGCAATGAGGATGGTGGTGACAACACTAGTGGTGAGGCTGATTTTATTGCAGTCTAGGTGATAGATGTGGTGATGGACTGTGGATTCACCAGTCTAGACGAGGGGTGATGTGACTTGTTTTCACCAGTAAACCTTTGCAGCTGTCTTGCCGTTCCCATTACTGTCAAAGGCAGGCACGAGGTTCTCGAGACGCGGGGAGAGCAGAGCGGAAAGGCAAAGAAATTACCTTTACGACACAGCTCTCATTTTGGTAAAACAAACTTTCCTAAAAGAGTGTAACTTTAACTACCACCACTATCACTCCCATCACTACTACTGATAACAACAGTAACACTAAATGCCTGCAATATCTATGACCCCATAAAGGTAATAGGAAAACAACCCTCTAATCTCAAGCTCTGAGGAAATTGACAAGGGAAGGGAAAGAGAGAGGGACAGAGGGGGAGTGAGGGGGAGGGGAAGGGTCACAGCAGCAGTCAGTGTTGCCAGATGCAGGTGTCTAACATGAGTGAGGTGAGCCCTTGCCTTCAAAACACTTCCTTTATGGGGGCTGGAGTGGCTGTTCTGGAACCAGTGTGTGTGTGTGGCTTGGATTTGAGGATCTTTTGCTTCATGCTCTCAAGTGGTGTGTGGCCTTGGTGGGGTGAAATGTGGGAGTGCTTTGTGGGATGGAGTGCCTCGATGTGTGTGTGTGTGTGTGTGTGTGTGTGTGTGTGTGTGTGTGACCCCATCTACTGAGCCACACAATACCTAATAACACATTATAGAATAAGAGAGAGAGAGAGAGAGAGAGAGAGAGAGAGAGAGAGAGAGAGAATGGATGGAGGATGAGACGCGGCGTCAATGATGAATCGAACGAAGGTTGAATTTTTTTTATCTTTTTTATTGAGCCATCAAGACGTCCACTCCCAAACCACGTCACGGCGTCACCTTGTCACCCTTCCCCCCCTCAACCCCACTCCCTCGCGCTACGGTGGCGCCTCACGAGATAAACGGCGGTGAAATGTTAGACAAGCCTCGCGCCCCCCGACTGACTCTCTCGCCCGCCGGGACTCCTCAATTTCCTGTCTTTTTCAGGGGCGGTAGTTAATCTGAGGCAAGTGGCCGGGCGCCCCATCCTGACGGCGCTTCCTCCCGCCCTTGCCTCCAGCCGCCTTTTGCTCCGGAAGGTTTATCTCCAGCAGGTTGTGGCCGAAATGGCTGACTGCAAATTATCAGCCTTAAATAACAACACACTGAACACTACGTGAAGAAAGGGTGCCGCCTGAACGCCATTTTAGCGGCAGTCACGCGAGCCCTTCTACCTTTCCGGTGGGAGCTGGGAGGGTGAGAGGGAGGCACACACCGGGAGGAGGAAGGAAGGATGGCGAGAGGAGAGGAGCAAAACATCCTAGCACGTTTCCTCCATAGACCGGCGGCTGTAAGGAAAGTGAAGATGAGGATGCTGGCGGGCCGTCCTGACCTCTGACCTTTACAGGAGGAGGAGGAACTGGTGGCGGTGGAGGTAGCGGCAGCGGTAGTGGTGGGCCAGAAAGTGGAAGGCCGCTTGTCCCCCAAAATCTCCACATTCCCACGTCAGCCAGCCAACCCGTGCCGCCCCCCACCCCCACTCACCTTCACCCCCATCGTCTCTGTCAGTCCGTCGCTAACATGCATTGATAGAAGTTTATGGCAAATTATCCCGCCGTGCAGTGACTTGTGAGGGATCGCAGGGAGGCATGGCGCGGCGCCCCCCTCCGTCCTTGCGCCTACCCCATCGCCCGGTGGTAGCGCTTCGTCTCCCTGTATTGGGTGTTGGTGTTGGCGCGGCGCATATTGCTTTCCCGTGTAATCTCCGGCGACACCTTCGCCTACATAAATTGAACGTAATGTCTCCCCAACCTTTTCAAGCCGAAGTTATCTGGAGGGCGGCGTGACGGGGCTGAGGCACAGGCGGCGGCTCAACTGTCTGGCTCCCCCTGTGGTGGCCGCCCGCCGCCCGCCGCCCGACACAGCTCGTTCTCCTGACGGCGCACTATACTCCCCTTCATCGCCGCAGCCTGACCTGCTTCACACACTTTACTACTCGCCTACATTTTTCACCCGTGCCCCTGGCCTGAGATTGGCCGGCCAATGTAGGGGTCCCTCGTCCCAAGGCGCCGGCGCCTGGCCAGCCTCCAGAGCCCGCGTCTCGCCTCGCTGCCCCGTCATCAGGGGATCGACCCTCACCCTAACACCTTCGTCGTCAGGAATTTCAATGGTGTCCTTCGTCCACTCGCAATCCCGCTAACGTCACAGGGACCCCTGCGGCCCTCCTGGAGACCCAGGGGCGGATCCGTCTGTGGCCCGCCGCCTCCTGATCTGTAATCCGCGGGATGGAACGTGACATTCAAAGTTTAAGAATAATTTTCTCTGGGGGTCGACCTCACCACGGAGTGTGACGGAGCCCTTTTTGAACCCTCGTGAACCCCATCCACCGCTGCGAAGCGACCCCCAACCCCGACCCGCCTCGCTCCCTCTTGACCGCTTGGCTCACTGACACTAGTGCGTTCCAAGTCTTTGCTCCGGGGCGAAAGCGACGAGTCTGCCATTAGGGACTCCGAGGCTGCTGTGAAGGGGCTCGACACATCGAAATATTGAGAATTGCATAATGGAGCGCTGGGGACACGCCATCATCTACTACAGGCATCAAAGACTGCCACTACAAGCGCCATCCTTTATCCCCCCACACCTTCCCCACCACCGCCGAAAAACAAAGCACTTCCACCCCTCCTTCTACAGACTCAACTTCCTCCTCCCGACCCGAAAAAGAGGCTTCTACATGGCCATCACGAGGCTAACAGAAAGCCTTCCGTCCCTCCCTTCCGCCCCTCCTCCCCTTCCACATCCCTGTGCTCCTTCCCTCTACTTCCCTTCTCTCCTCCTTCCCTCCCTCCGGTCCTTCCTGATTCTTGTCGCGCCGGGAGAGACATTGTCGAGGCACAAAACGACGTGGACGACGAGGAATGAGGCGAAAAAAAAAAAAACTGCTGTATACGACGGCGAGAGAAGACGAGATGGAGAAGAAGGAGGAGGAGGAGGAGGTTAAGAAGGCAAGGGAGACAGGTAAGTAAAGTGTGTGAATCTCATAGACAAACACTGCAGGTAATCAGGAAGGAAAGCTAGAAAAGTAAAAAAGAACAGAAAAAGTAAACATGAAAGTAATCCTTGTACGCGTGGACGGACGACGAGGGAAAGAGGAGGGAGTAAAAGAAGATAGGAGGGGAGGGAGAGTGGAAAAAAAAGGCCGGAAGAGGAGGGGTAGGTGCGTAGGCAGACAGGCAGGTAGGGAGGGAGGAACGACAGGAGACAATGGAGTGAAAGAAATAAGTAGGTTGGCACGGTGGCAGAGAGAGAGAGAGAGAGAGAGAGAGAGAGAGAGAGAGAGAGAGAGAGAGAGAGAGAGAGAGAGAGAGAGAGAGAGAGAGAGAGAGAGAGAGAGAGAGAGAGAGAGAGAGAGAGAGAGAGAGAGAGAGAGAGAGAGAGAGAGAGAGAGAGAGAGAGAGAGAGAGAGAGAGAGAGAGAGAGAGAGAGAGAGAGAGAGAGAGAGAGAATATCAGGCACTTATGTTACGAAACCAACTTACACCCTACCCCCCCACACACACACCTCGCGAGAGACAAACTGATCTAGTCTTGCTATGAAACCTGAACGAGAACACTTACTAACAGGCTTTTCTGGTGAGAGGCAATAGCAGCAGCAACAGCAGCAGGAGGAGGAGGAGGAGGAGGAGGAGGAGGAGGAATCAGCTTAGTAGTGACAATGTGTGGTGTGATGTGGTGAGAGAGAGAGAGAGAGAGAGAGAGAGAGAGAGAGAGAGAGAGAGAGAGAGAGAGAGAGAGAGAGAGAGAGAGAGAGAGAGAGAGAGAGAGAGAGAGAGAGAGAGAGAGAGAGAGAGAGAGAGAGAGAGAGAGAGAGAGAGAGAGACGATGACAAAGGTGAATAAGGGAGGGTGAGAATGAGAACACTAAAGGTAAGGAGGAGGAGGAGGAGGAGGAGGAGGAGGAGGAGGAGGAGGAGGAGGAGGAGGAGGAGGAGGAGGAGGAGGAGGAGGAGGAGGAGGAGGAGGAGGAGGAGGCGTAATGGGTTCTTGACCGTGGCAGAGGAAGAACAGTGTTTGCAGAGAGGATGACGTCTGTGGCCCCCTCTTCCTCCTCTCCCTTCTCTTCCTCCCTCTTCTTTTCCCTCTCCTTCCCTTCAATTGTCACTTCTCTTCCCTTCCTCCTCTATAGTCATTTTCTCTCCTATTCTTCACCCGTCTTCTATTTGGCAATTTCATCCAATCACTGTTCATTGTTGCTTACTTTCTATTCGCTCTTCCATTTTCTTCAACCAGCTCCCTATCATCCTCTCCTTCATCTATCTCTTTTCTTTTCTCCCTTTTTCCTTTCCTTCTCTCGTTCTTTCTCATCTCTTTACATAATTTTCTCTCTCTCTCTCTCTCTCTCTCTCTCTCTTCTTTCCTCATTATCATATAAGCTCTCTTTCCTTTCTTCCATGTCTCCATCTTTCGTTCTCTTCTCCTCTTTCTTAATCAACGCCTACTTCAGTTTTTCCTCCTCCTCCTCCTCCTCTTCTTCTTATTTCTCCTTTCCTCCTCCTTTTCTTCTCTTTCTCCTTTTATGTCTTCTCTTCTTTCATCACTTTCCACTTCAGTTGATTTCTTTTTCACCTCTTCTTCTTCTTCTTCGTTCTCTTTTCTTCTTTCATGACCTTTCACTCTAGTTTTCTTCTGACCCTTTCTCCGTTCTTTATCAGCGTTTACTTAAGTTTTCCTCTACTCTTCCTTCTCCTCCTCTCCATTTCTTTTCTTATTTCATCATCTTCCACACCAGTTTCCCTTTATCTCTCCTTGTTATCTCCATCCCTTCTCTTCTTTCATCATCGTATACCTCAGTTTTCCTCCACTTCTCCTTCTCTTCCTCTCTTCTCTTCTTTCATCGGCTCCCATTTCAATCCTCTCATCTTCTTTATCTCTCTTATTTCATATCTTCCCTATTTTTCTTTTACTTCTTTTCTTCCTCCTTTTACTCCAATTTTTCCCTCCATCGTGTCTTGTCTATCTTTCATCAACGTTCACCTCTTTCCCCTTCTTCCCTCCTCCTTCCCTCCACGAAGTCTTTCCCAAAAACCAGCTTCATCTTCTTCTTCGAACAAACGTGTCACACAAAAGTAATATAAAATAAATACAGAAGCTTCATATTGAAACTCAACTGCTCTCTCTCTCTCTCTCTCTCTCTCTCTCTCTCTTTCTGACGTCACAGAATTATTGTCCTTTGAGAGACGTAAAGCTGGCGTTGTTCTGTCGAATGCGTGTCTGTCTGTGCCTTTGTCTGTCTAACTAACTGGCTGTGTGGAAAGTGTGTGTGTGTGTGTGTGTGTGTGTGTGTGTGTGTGTGTGTGTGTGTGTGTGTGTGTGTGTGTGTGTGTGTGTGTGTGTGTGTGTGTGTGTGTGTGTGTGTGTGTGTGTGTGTGTGTGTGTGTGTGTGTGTGTGTGTGTGTGTGTGTGTGTGTGTGTGTGTGTGTGTGTGTGTGTGTGTGTGTGTGTGTGTGTGTGTGTGTGTGTGTGTGTGTGTGTGTGTGTGTGTGTGTGTGAGAGAGAGAGAGAGAGAGAGAGAGAGAGAGAGAGAGAGAGAGAGAGAGAGAGAGAGAGAGAGAGAGAGAGTGTGTGTGTGTGTGTGTGTGTGTGTGTGTGTGTGTGTGTGTGTGTGTGTGTGTGTGTGTGTGTGTGTGTGTGTGTGTGTGTGTGTGTACGAGTTTTTTTCTAATTCAAAGTATCTCCTCATATTCATACCAGCAAGAAACACATTTTTTTTTTCTACCACGTACACATCTACCAATCTCTTCAATATATTTACTCACTCACTCATCCACTTACCTGACCATCAATCAACTCATCAATCAATCCTGTACCACCACCACCACCACCACCACTACCACCACCACTACTCGATTGCCCCATTTCGCATCAACCAATCAAATTACAGAGAAATACACCACGAGTACATATATTTTTCGCTTTGTCTGGCAGCGTCTATCAGTCTATCTATCGGCGAGCGCGCTGTGTCAGGGCCATCACTCAGCCTCCTGCCGCCCGCTAAACTCAGTCCAGCAAGTTTTAAGGATGAAAAAGTTACCAGAAGAGCGAGAGGAAAAGGGAGAGGGGAAAGGAGTCGAGAGGATAAAAGGGAAAATGGGGAAGGACAGACAGTCTCTTTTGCTGAAATGTCCCTTGAGTTTCCAGTATGATTCCCTCACTCAGCTCCATTAAGGAGTACCTTCACCAGTGTCTCCCTCACCACATTCTTGATTTCACCACATTTACTCCCTCTCTCCCCCAACCTCCTCCGTCTCCCTCCCTTGTATAGAAAGAAACACTCACTGAACCATATATATTCTTTTTTATGTAAGAGGGAGAACTATCAAGGGCAAAAAATGAATATTAGAAAAAAAAGGCCCACTTGAACTGCAGTCTCCACAAAAGAAGCAAAATAGTCAGTCAAAATTCAGGGACAAATGTTTCGATATATACAGGTGTTGTGTTGCTGTATATAGAAAGAAACATTCAGTCCAGGTGTATTATACGAGACAGTGAACAGATAGAAGTTAACCTTTTCACTAACTTTCTTTACTAGGATGGAAAGAAAAGTGGAGTTAGAGGTTAATTGTCTTTTTTCTCGGTTACAGAACTACATAGGGAACTGTAGGATAGAAAAAGAATGGTCTAAAAACCTAAAGGGTGTTTTTTTTTTTTACATAATCCTTTTTGTGATAGTCTCTCTTAAATGGTAGTGGCCTATAAAAAGATATAATCAACCCCCCCCCCTCTCTCTCTCTCTCTCTCTAAGTTAGCAAAGGACGACCATAGAAATAAAAAAACTGATTTATTAATGAGGTAAATATCTGTTTCAATTCTCAGCCTAACTTCATCTCAAATCCCCGCCCCGTCCTCGTCCAGCCCCGGTCCCCACCCCCCTGTCCACGCCCAATTTGCCCCGTCCTCAGCCTCCGCCCAGCCCCCGCCCCAACCCACGTCCTCAGCCCCATCAGACACGAAATCCTACAGTCCACACGTGCGTACCTCATTCCACACACCTGGCCCAGTCTTGCCATATCTCCAGACTTTCCACATTGGACTTGCAAAACACCTGTCTCTCTCTGTGTGTGTGTGTGTGTGTGCTATTGCCTCTGTACGTCTGTATGTCTGATATTCTCCCTTCTCCCTCTATGCCACCCCTCCCCTACCTCCCTACCTCCCTCTCTCTGGACCCTCAATCAATCTGGTTAGTCGTATGCAAATTAAGTGACACAGTGAGATGCCTCGTTTGCCTGACACAACACCACCACCACCACCACCACCACCACCACCACCACCACCGCCACCACCACCATCACCCTTATCACAGCCAATTCAGCAGTAACAGCAGCAGTAAAAATAACAGCAATGACATCAGTAACAGCAATATTGGGCAGGCGGAGTATAGGAAGGCTGGCTTTGAGTAGAGGGGGAAAGAAGGAGAGGGGGAAAGAGGGGGTGGGGAAAGAGGGGGAGGGGAAATAAGGGAACGGATGACTTGAAATGGAGGAAAGGAGGGAAAGGGAGAGGAAAGAGGGGAGAAAAGAAGGCAATGGTAGACTTAGAGTGGACAGAAGGAGAGAGAGGAAAAAAGAGGGAGAAATGTGAAGGGTGCTTTATCATGGTGACTGGAAAGGCAGGGTAGAGGGAAAAAATGGAAGATATAGCATATAAAAACGTTTGGGAGGGGAAAAAGAGGAGAGTTGGGGAAGAGTACTAGCATGGAGAAGAGGATAAAGGGGAATGTAAGGGAGAGAAGAGGGGAATATAAATGATAGAGGAGAGGAAGTGAATGAAGATGGAGATACGGAAGAAAAGGTGAAGGGAGAGAAGGAAGAGAAGGGAGAGGAAATGTATTCAACTGAAGGGAGGAAATGGAAGGAGAAGTGAAGTGTGGAGGAGGAGAGAAGTGTGTTGGAGGTACACAGACGAGAGGAGAGGAGAGGAGGGGGAGGAGTAAAGAGGGGAGGGAAGGGGAGAGGAAGGGGGCCAGGGGAGGACATTGAGTGGTGTGAGCGATCTAAAAGGGACCACCTCAATATTCAACAATGCACATTAAAGTTGACTATGTATTACCCACCACTCCATCCCTCCACTCCACCCCTCTCCACCTCCCCTCCACTTAACCCCCACCTCCACTATCCTCTCCACCTCTCACCTTCGACCCATCTCCC
>NC_059273.1:10788437-10823437 GCF_017591435.1 Portunus trituberculatus
GAGAGGAGAGAGAGAGAGAGAGAGAGAGAGAGAGAGAGAGAGAGAGAGAGAGAGAGAGAGAGACTTCAGCGCCAACACACCCGCCGCTGCCGAGATCAAATCGATGCCTCTTGATGGTGTGTTGGGAGAGGTGACGTACGACACACACACACACACACACACACACACACACACACACACACACACACACATATTAGAACGATATTAGAACGTGAGCGAGAGAGAGAGAGAGAGAGAGAGAGAGAGAGAGAGAGAGAGAGAGAGAGAGAGAGAGAAAACCCACACTTATACTTAGATACAAGGTAGCAAGGTAGATCCCTGACACGCTACAAGTCTACAGGGAACACAAGTAATTTAAATAAGCATACATTACCTTAACTCATTTCAAGAAGGATGCAACACAGAGTTATGGTGGAAGGAAACTTGGAAGCGAGGGGAGGCGAGACGAGGGGAAGGAAACAAGGTGACGGGGTTGTATGGTGAGATGGGGAGAGGAGTGAGGGGAGAGGATGGAAGGGGAAATGGAAGGAGTCGGGTGAGGGAAAGTGTGAGAGGGTTAGTGGAGAGCAAACAGAGAGGGATGTGGAGTGATGGGGAGAGGATGTAAGGGAAATGGAAGAAATGGAGGTGAGAGAAGTGGATGAGGGAAAGGTGAGAGGGTAAGAGTGGAAAGAGACATATAGAGAAGAGGAAAAGAGGGGAAAGGAAGGAAGGGAAGGAAGAGGGAAAATAAAAAGAGAGGAATGGAGAGAGCAGAGTTCCGAGAATATGAGATGGGATGGGAGGTAAATGAGATGATAGACAGAAATAAAAGCCAAGACGAAAGGAGAAAAAGAAAAGAAAGAAAGAAAAAGGAGACGGAAGAGAGAAAGAAAGAAAAGCAAGGTGGAAAGAGAACGAATGAGACGGAAGAAGAGAGAAAGAGCAAAAAAAAGTGAAATTTGAAGAGAAGTAGGAAATGGAAGGAAGAGATGAGACGAAATGGAGAGACATGAAAGCTAAGAATACGAGGAAAAAAGAGGAAAAGAAGAGGAAAAGAGGATAAAAAGAAATATTCAAAAGTGACATTAGCAAAGGATATTATTCAAAGCTGTGACATTTTAAAGATCAGATCGTGTGTGTGTGTGTGTGTGTGTGTGTGTGTGTGTGTGTGTGTGTGTGTGTGTGTGTGTGTGTTCATCGTTGCGTGTACCCACAACCTCTCTTTGTCTGCCGAGGAATACAATGCTTAATTATGATAATAATAGTAATGGAGAGGAGGAGGAGGAGGAGGAGGAGGAGGAGGAGGAGGAGGAGGTGGTAAATGAAGATGATGACAAAAATAAAGAAAATGAGAAAACCATCACCATCACTACTACATTCTCTCTCTCTTCCTCTCTCTCTCTCTCTCTCTCTCTCGAGGCGTAACAGTCTTACTACTCCATCTTCACGAATGATGCCCTGGAGGCAGAGAGAGAGAGAGAGAGAGAGAGAGAGAGAGAGAGAGAGAGAGAGAGAGAGAGAGAGAGAGAGAGAGAGAGAGAGAGAGAGAGAGAGAGAGAGAGAGAGAGAATAGCGGAACAAAGCTGATTATTGACTGACAGGGAGACAGAAAGAGACAGAGGTAAAAACACAGGGTATACACACACACACACACACACACACACACACACACACACACACACACACACACACACACACATGAAGAGAGAGAAAAGACACCCGGAGGCAGATGAGATAAATGAAACGTAATGGCAAGAGAGAGAGAGAGAGAGAGAGAGAGAGAGAGAGAGAGAGAGAGAGAGAGAGAGAGAGAGAGAGAGAGAGAGAGAGAGAGAGAGAGAGAGAGAGAGAGAGAGAGAGAGAGAGAGAGAGAGAGAGAGGAATGGAGGGAAACTGGACCACACCGACTTTCCTGGAATGCTGGAAATATTCTCTCCGATAGTGTTACTGTGCTATGGAGGAGGAGGAGGAGGAGGAGGAGGAGGAGGAGGAAGAGGAAGAGGAAGAGGAAGAGGAAGAGGAAGAGGAAGAGGAAGAGGAGGAGGAGAGAGAATATATATATATATATAAAAAAAAGGAAAGACAGGAAGGAAGAAAAAAGCAAGGAGCAATGTTATTGTGGAGAGAGAGAGAGAGAGAGAGAGAGAGAGAGAGAGAGAGAGAGAGAGAGAGAGAGAGAGAGAGAGAGAGAGAGAGAGAGAGAGAGAGAGAGAGAGAGAGAGAGAGGTTAGCAAAACGAGTCTTCATTGTATTTAGTCTTTCTTCATTTCTACCTTCTCCTCTCCTTCTTCCTCCTCTTCCTACCCCTCCTCTCCTTCCTCTTCCTCCTGCTCTTCCTCTTCCTCTTCCTCTCCTCCTTCTCCCTCAAGACAATACCTCGGACCCACAGCTCGACAAAGAGACGCCGGCAGAACCCCTACTGTGTGTGTGTGTGTGTCAGTGTAACGTGGCACGAATACAATTTAATAGATTAACAACCGTACGCACACACACACACACACACACACACACACACACACACACACACACACACACACACACACACACACACACACACACACACACACAACCAAATGCTGATTAATAAAATTTTTAAAACATACGTTAACAAGATTCTATTAATAGTCTGTTATTTTGTTATTTGATTTCACTGGTATGTATTAATTCCAAACACACACACACACACACACACACACACACACACACACACACACACACACACACACACACACACACACACACGAGTTATTTTCACCACGGTAGCAGCAGGAGCCACCCCCTTTAAGCAAGCCTCAGGTATTTCCAGACAAGGCTGAGGTGTGTGGCTCAGGTGAGGGGGACGCCCAGGTGAGGAGGAGGAGGAGGAGGAGGAGGAGGAGGAGGAGGAGGAGGAGGAGGAGGAGGAGGAGGAGGAGGAGGAGGAGGAGGAGGAGGAGGAGGAGGAGGAGGAGGAGGAGGGAGATTCGCACGTTCAGAATATGAAACTTATTTTTCCTGAACACGTGCGGAAAGAAATAATCTCTCTCTCTCTCTCTCTCTAATGACATCTGCAAACCAGTAATTTACACAACCAAACGTTTCCTTCTTAAACACAAACCCAAAACACACCCACACCTTTCCTGGTTAAGCCTTTTTTTTCGGGTGTGGCAAAACAGCATCTTTCTTCTCTCTATTTTATGCTATTGGTCGGCCTCTAGTATAGAGCACGCAAAACATAAGGTAACAAACACAACGCTGCTCACACTCACAGGACACACCCCGGACTCAACCCAGCCATACAGCCACACCCTGCCAGCCACACACGCCAAGCTAACAACACGAGGAAGTTACAAATTGCCACCTTGTTATGGGATACAGTTCATGGCTACTCCAGTCCAGCCACTCACAGTCACTCTATTGTCATTTTGGTGCAGTCATATAGCCACTCCAGTCTTCTCACTTCATTTATTTATCTTTCTTTGTTCAAGTTATTCATGTTATATTTCATCCACATCCAGTCACTCGAGTAAAGTCACAGCCAGTTTATTCTGTAGTTAATTCGGTCCTGTTAGATCCAGTCGAGCTACACCCAGTCTACCAGTCTTCCAGTTCAGTCAGCCAGGTACTCTCACCCCTTCCTCTCTCACTCCCCTCTCCCCATGCTCATGTAATCCTCTCTGCTGGTAATTCTTTACAACGAGCCTGCACCGACACCGCACTGGGAAGCTGAATGACTCTCTCTCTCTCTCTCTCTCTCTCTCTCTCTTCAATAACTTCTTCCCCTCTTCCTCTCCCCTCGTCTCTTGCCCACAACCCAGAAAACGGAAACAAAATCGAGCCATGCGGTCTCAAATCTAATTAAAGTATTACAGAACTTCAAAATTGGATTAAGTTTAGGAAAGGTTCTGTTTTATGAACTTTTGAAATGTCAACATCTTAGAGAGCGCTCTCTCTCTCTCTCTCTCTCTCTCTCTCTCTCTCTCTCTCTCTCTCTCTCTCAGGATATGTGGTTGGTGGAAGAGTGAGTGGTGAGGAGTGTGAGATTGAGTGAGTGAGTGAGTGAGTGAGTAAGAGTAAGAGGAGGTGTGAGAGGTGCTTGGCCCAGGCAAGATTAAATGAGGGTACTTGCAGGGTGGCTGGAGGAGGTGGTTGAAGGGAGAAGCGAGAACTGGTGAAGAGGGTGTGTGATAAAGAGGAGAAAAGAAAAAAAATGTTAGCAGGCTGGAAGGCTGGTAGGCTGGCTGGCTCGCAGGCTGGAGGCTAAAACCCGGAGCGGCTGCTGGGAGCCTGTTGGGTGCTCTTTAATGCCAAAGAGGCTGACGCTGTGGCATCCAGACCGTAGCGGGCCTCTCCCGGCCTCCCAGGACCGGCTGTCACTCCATACAAGTGACAGACTCACTCCCTCATTAGGCACAGGAAGTGGCTGTCAAGCTGTCGCCCGCTCTGGCCCAGCCCTGCCCGGCCCGGGCCGCCCCGTCCCCGCCTGCCCCGCCCTGCACTGAGCGGCTAATTGTCGCTGCCGGAATGTGGCTGGAATTGACCCACACATTCCTGTTCCGGATTTCTATGCGCTGCTGTTCTACTTTTGTAAAAAACCTCGCAAATATGATAATAGTTCGTGGCACGCGACTAGGGGAGGGACTCCGTGCCTCGCACCTCAGCTTCTCACCGCCTGACGGCTCGCACCGCCGTGATCGGCCCTCCAGAAATCCGTGGGACTTCATAGAAATAAAATGGTGTTCCAAATTAGCGAGCCGTGAAACGCAGCCTCCGATGTGGAGGGCCGCAGGCTCCCACTTCTTCCCGCCGCCCTTTTGTCTCGAGCCGCCGCGCCCGCCGCCTTGGGTTTCGGCGTGAGGCAGCGCCATTTGCCAGCGGTTTTAATGCTTCGTAATAAATTAGCGAGTTTCTTGACACGGCACTGATGTGCGGGGTGTTTTGGCAGGGTAGATGAGGCCGTCTGTCTGCCTGGTGGTGAAGAGGGCGCCCTTGCCACGGCCAGGGAGACAGGGCTGGTGGTGGTGGTGGTGGTGGTGAGGGCGGGGCGGGGCGGGGCCGCCGCAGTAATTAGGGTAGGGCACAGGTGCGGAGGCGCGTCCAGAACAACAAAAGTGTGACTCCCGCTACACGATCACGACACACCTGGCCACTGCCTCCCTCACTCTCAACTGCCGCTGCCTCCCTAGCCATGTCTCTTCCCTGTCCATACACGACGCCATCTCCCTGCCCCAGGGTCCCACAGCTGTCCCTCACAACCTCCCAAAACACCACTCTTGCCCCGCCAAGCTCCCTGCTTCCCCTCCTTCTACAGTCTTCCTCCATCTCGCCCTTCGCCACACGCCCATACTTGTCTCCTTTCTCCATCCTACAACTCAACCTGTTTCCCCTTCTTCCCTTCTTCTCCGCCCCTCCTATCCCAGCGAGCCACCAGACACGCCCTGCTGCCGCGGTGGGGTGGGCGTGGGCACCGGACGGCCGCCACTACTCCCCTACGTCCCATCAGACTCTTCTCTAATCTCATCTACTTTCTGGTCTGTTTATCTCTCCTACTTTCCCCTGCCGCCGAGTTCCTTCTTCTCTCTCTCTCTCTCTCCACGGCAATGTGGCTGCCTCGGCCCACTACATTTGACGACCAACACGTTATTTTCTCTTCTCTCTCTCTCTCTCTCTCCCTTTCCCGCAACACATTTTATTTGCTGCCACAACACACGCAAGGCCACGCCACTAACAGTTAGTTCTTCTTCTTCTCTCTCTCTCTCGCTATTACAGTTCAGCATTTTCAGGAACATCTCGGCCCTAAACTATTTCATTCTGGAGAGAGAGAGAGAGAGAGAGAGAGAGAGAGAGAGAGAGAGAGAGAGAGAGAGAGAGAGAGAGAGAGAGAGAGAGAGAGAGAGAGAGAGAGAGAGAGAGAGAGAGAGAGAGAGAATCATTAGGAGGCCCGACGCTAGGTTTCCGGCATCAGGTGTTCTTTCTCTAGGATACAAAAGCGCTCTGGACGTGGTGGTGGTGGTCTTTCCAGGTTTTCCAGGTACTAATCCATCCCCACAATCAACCCCCTACCCCACCACTCTCTCTCTCTCTCTCTCTCTCTCTCTCTCTCTCTCTCTCTATCTCTGAAAAACTCTGCAGCGATATTCAAGGGAGAAGGTTACGTGTGTGTGTGTGTGTGTGTGTGTGTGTGTGTGTGTGTGTGTGTGTGTGTG
The DNA here is from genome assembly GCF_017591435.1 of Portunus trituberculatus. Taxonomy (NCBI): domain Eukaryota; kingdom Metazoa; phylum Arthropoda; class Malacostraca; order Decapoda; family Portunidae; genus Portunus; species Portunus trituberculatus. The sequence continues at coordinate 10,794,605 of NC_059273.1, forward strand.
TGTGTGTACGAGGCCATGTCTGAGTCCTGTCGTGATGAAGCGTGACTATCTGTTCCCCGCAGCTGAGGGAGAGGGAGAGGGAGAGGGAGAGGGAGAGGGAGAGGGAGGGAGGGAAAGAAAGAGGGAGAGGAAGGAAGGGAGAGGTAAGGATTTTCATGCTGAGAGAGAGAGAGAGAGAGAGAGAGAGAGAGAGAGAGAGAGAGAGAGAGAGAGAGAGAGAGAGAGAGAGAGAGAGAGAGAGAGAGAGAGAGAGAGAGAGAGAGAGAGAGAGAGAGAGAGAGAGAGAGAGAGAGAGAGAGATATTAAACCCCACTTACGTATAATCTCAACACTAGAAAAAAAGACTAAAATAAAGAGAGAAATAGAAAAAAAAAAACATACCTTACGCAAATATAACCAAAAATTAGGATGGAAAAAAAAAAAAAAAAAAATCTTTCCAACCTCTGCTACTGACACCACCATGAGAGAGAGAGAGAGAGAGAGAGAGAGAGAGAGAGAGAGAGAGAGAGAGAGAGAGAGAGAGAGAGAGAGAGAGAGAGAGAGAGAGAGAGAGAGAGAGAGAGAGAGAGAGAGAGAATCTTATACTAGTTTTCGTGATAAATTCTATCTCGGTCCTCTCCAAGGCGAAAGCATTAGCCGTAGGAGACAATAGGAAGAATCAAGCTGAAGGGAGTGCAGGAAACTAATGAAAAGGAGGGAGGGAAGCTGGAGGGAGACTGGAGGGACGCTGGAGGGACGCAGGAGGGACGAGGGTCAAGAGGAAACATGGTGGTCAGTGGAAAGGAAGGAAGGAGAGAAGGGACAGAACACGGAGGAATGAAGAAAAAGAAAGAAAGCGACCGAGGGTTAAGGGATACGAGAGTAATTACGTGGATAAAAGGGAAGGGGAGAAGAAAGGGAGAGAAGGAGGAGGAAGAGGAGGAGGAGGAGGACGAGAGGAAGGGTGCGAGGTAATTTATTTGTAGTGACGGATTCTGGTGTGATGAGCTAGATCAAGGAAAGAAAGGAAAGAAAAGAAAGAAAGGAAGGAAGGAAGGAAAGAAAGAAGGAAGGAAGGAAGGAAGGAAGAGGGGAGAATAAAGAGTAGAATACGAGAAACAGAGGTAGAGACAGGAGGGAGGAAAGAGGAGAAATCTTGGCTTCCTTCTTCCTCCTTTGCCTAAGTTATTCGTTTAATGAAAAAAAAAAGTTGACAGCTCAATCAGTTCACGACGACTTGGACTGAGCTGTAAGAGTGGCGGGAGGGGGGTCAGGGGGAGTGGTGGGGAGGGGAGGGAGGAGGTGAAGAGGGGAGGGAGATAAGATTGTGTGTGTCCCCCTATGGCTGTAGAGACTCTAGAGGATAGATGGAGGGAAATAAGAGGGTTGTCTGCCTACGCTCAAAGCTGGAGAGGCCTGAAGGACGGCAGGGTGAGGTGGAGGTGGTGGTGGTGGTGGTGGTGGTGGTGGAGGTGGAGCCTGTCACGTCTGGGAAAATGTGGGCGAGGGGAAGTGAGGAGTATATTTGGAGTACTGTGTGGAGACAGTGAGGGGTGAGGGGTGAGGGGTTGAAGGGGAGGGAGGAGGGGTTACTTACGAGTCTTGGAGTGCAGCAGGTCCTGGAATGCCTGGATGCCCTCAATGACGGAGCGCTTCAGGGTCTCCCGACACAGCTCGCTAAACATGGTCCTGCTACCGCACGCGACACCCACATGGTCCGCGCACCCCACCACGCCCACCACCACCGCCGCCGCCGCCGCCGTCGCCACCACCACCTCGACCACCGTCCCAGCCCACGCCGCCGCCGCAGGTCGTGAGGCACCGTGGCTGGCCGCCTCACCGCTCGCCGGCATGGGGGAGGCGCGGCATGGCAGGCGGCAGACACTCGTACACTCACACTCACGCTCGAGTCACCTCAAGCTTCATCCGGCGAGGTTTCATCTTTTTCCTCACATAGTGTCATAAAATAAGCTTCACCAGGTTAATGGCTTCACCGCACCAGGGGCCTCGCGCTCACACTGGGCTTACCCCGCCGCCGCCGCCACCAAGAGGAAACATGACCCGCGAGGCCGCAGTCAAGGCACAATTTTCCGCGTCCCTAAGCTGGAGGAGGACGGAGTGTTGGACGCAAGGGTCAGCAAGGACGTGTATTCGCACAGGCAAAGAACAGCAGCAGCGGCAGCAGCAGCAGCAGGAACAGCGGGTAGTGACAGCCAGCGAACATAAATTTAGGTTCATGTCACTCTGGACTTCGGTCAACACGAAACCAGCGTCAACACCATGTTGTGAGGCGGCAGTGTGGCTTTCGGGTGGCCTTGACAACAACGTGAGGCAGGAAGAGGGAACGGCAGGCAACGATGGAGAGAAAGAGGGAGTAAGAACACTCGGAACAGCGAAAGGGAAGAGAAGTGCCACAAAAGAGGAAGCGAGGAAAACAACATCTGGGTCGCAAGCGTACAGCAGCTGCCGCCCACAGTGCCAGCGACCCGCACTGCGCACCGACCATCCACCTGCCCATCACCATGACTACATCACGTGTGTGTGTGTGTGTGTGTGTGTGTGTGTGTGTGTGTAGGCGAGGGAAATAAGAAAGACGGGTCATGTGCACGGTGATGGGGGTCGGGAGGGAGGCGTGAGGGAGGAGTGCAGACAAGCCACGGAGGGAGAAGGAGAGGAGAGACGGATAAGAGGGACGGCAGATGTGTGGGCGAGGGAAGAAGGGATGGAGAGAGGGAGGGAGGGAGGGAGGGAGGGAGGGAGGGAGGAAGGGAGAGAGGGAGGATGGGAAAGGAGAGCGCCACCCGGTCACCAAGCAGAAACTCCTACTCATTAACATTTTCCAGACTTCATAAGATGCAAAACTAGACACACACACACACACACACAAGTCCAGAAGAATAAGAAGAAAGTTCAAACCGAAGAAAAAGGCGTAACAAACCAGCGCTGTATTTACATAATTACACCAACCTTCCTTTCAGGGGCGTCGAAGCTAACTCCAAAAATCTACGGATTCGCCCACTCGCGTTTTACTATATGTCCCGGATAAGAGGAGAGAGCTAAGTGGGGAGCGCTGAAGGAGGAGGAGGAGGAGGAGGAGGAGGAGGAGGAGGAGGAGGAGGAGGAGGAGGAGGAGGAGGAGGAGGAGGAGGAGGAGGGAGCCTTATAATGAAGAGATAGCGGATTGTGGAGAGGAAGGGAGAGAGGGAGAGAGGGAGAGTGAAAAGTGATACGGAAGGGAGGGGAAGGGAAAGGCGAGATAGCGTGGAGTGGGAGAGGGTGATGAATTGAGAACGTTGTTATGGTAACGGTGAGAGATGGCGGCACAATGAGGGGAAAGGAGGGGAGCACTGGATAAGTAAACGTAGCAAAAGTAAGGGAAAAAGCAAGAATACGCAAGCGGAGAGAGGGAAGGTGAAAGTAGAAAAGGAGAGGAAAGGAGGGGAATTAGAAGGGTGAGGGGAAAAGGAAGGGGAAGAACAAGAAGGGGAAAAGAGGACAGCAGTGTGCCAAGAGGGTAAACAAAGCAGTCGTTTTAATGTAAAAGGGAGTCAGCTTAGGTTGTAAAAAAAAAAAAAAGAAAGAAAAAAATGAAAGAAAGAAAGAGAGAAAGAAAGAAAGTTGAGGAGCTCTCTGACAGCTGCCTTTTGGATAGAATTTCATAGATAAGGTTAACTCCCTCTCTTCCTCTCCCTGTCCCTCTCCCCCTCTCCCTCTCTCTCTCTCTGGGTGACCTTGGATAACCCTCAGAAGTAAAAACCAGATATAATATAATCCTTTACATACCTGGCTGGCATACCTGACTACCTGCATACATACACTTATACACACGTGCACTCACATATATACATACACGCACACGCACACAGCATACTTGGAATTGCCGGGGAAACGTGGCCGCAGGATACAGCTGTGAAATGAGTGAGGGAGAGCAGGAAAAATGAGTGAGAGGACATGATTGCGTGAGCTAGCGAGGGAATAGCGAGTAACTGCGAGTGTGAGTGTGAGTGTGATAGTGAACGAGTCCGTGAGTGTAAATTAGTATGAGCAGACAACCGTAGGGATGAAGTTAGCTGTTGCTGCTGCTGCTGGGACTACATGGACACACACATGCACATGCACGCACACGCACACACACACACACACACACACACACACACACGTCTATTACATTTAGCAAGCATTCCTGATTACATTTATCTCTCTCTCTCTCTCTCTCTCTCTCTCTCTCTCTCTCTCTCTCTCTCTCTTTAAACACAGCACGCCCCGAGGAAGCCGAGTGAAGTCCCCCAGCAAGTGTTCCAGTGAAAAAAAGTTCAAGTATTTTCTAAAACTTTGCAAACAATAAACTGGAGAACAGCAGTTACTGTTTGCAGGGGATGGGGAAGGAGAGGGAAGGGGAAGGGAGGGGAAGGGAGGTAACGGGCCACGAGATAGTAGTGATGGGAGGGCAAAATGAAGCTGATAACGAAGGCTTGTGGGCAGGAGGAGGAGAGGAGAGAAGAGGAGAGGAGAAGAGCGGAAGAGGAGGAGGAGGAGGAGGAGGAGGAGGAGGAGGAGGAGGAGGAGGAGGAGGAGGAGGAGGAGAAGACGTGTTTATTAGCCAAAGTACATCAAAACAGGTAACTTTTCCCCTACATGAATTTAAATGATGCACTTCTACCACCACTAAACTCGCTTAACCTTTCCCTCTTTCCCTTCCCTTCCCTTTTTACCTCCACAGTTCCCCTAGATACCACCACCTTCCCCCTACCACACCGCATATCCCTTTCACCACCACCATCACTACAAACTCACGTAAACACCCATTCAAATAATCTAACCCGCTTTATCCCTTCCCTTCTTTCAGGTGATGCATGGGGGGTAGGGAATGGGGAATGGGGGGAGAGGGGGAAGCATTAGCGAGCCCTGGGGAACCATTCATCATTTCCAGCAGGCTCTAACCGCACGCTTATTTTGCAAAGACACCCTGTTATATCACCCTGCCTCTCCCTTTCTCCCTGTTCCTCCTTGTATGGGTGTGTGGAAGGGAGAGTGGATGCTGAAAGTGCGTTGATGAAGCTATAAAGTGAGAGTGGCTACTGCAGGAGGCGCTGAAGGTGACGGCTACTGGAGAGATAAGGAGGGAGAAGAGAGGTGTGGAGGAGAGAAAGGAGAGAAAAAAATGCCTACCTCTATTAAGGAGACACTACTTACACTCTATAATTCCAGCTGATTCTCTCCTTCTACTCAAAAACTCTCCCTCCTCCTCCTTCCCTTCCTCCTCCTCCTCCTCCTCCAGCGCCTCTCAAGTCCCCTCCCCATTTATTACCGCGCCAGACACCGCCATCCATTCCCCGTCACTTCTCCTGGGGACTAATTTTCAGATTCTGGTGAGAGAGTATCAGATAAAAATTCCTGAGATCGGAGGGAAGTTATGGCAGCGTGAGGACATGATGTGTGTGTGTGTGTGTGTGTGTGTGTGTGTGTGTGTGTGTGTGTGTGTGTGTGTGTGTGTGTGTGTAAAAGGAAGAGTATTTGCTTAATATTATTACTATTTGTTCGGACACACTTACATGCATGTGTGAGTACATACGTGTGTTTGTAAGGCATCAAGCTTATGGGGGCGGGGAAGAGATGGGGAAGGCAAGGGAAGGGAGGGGAAGGGAGGGGAAGGGAGGGGAAGAGAGGGGAAGTACAAGAAGAGATGAAGAAGATGGAGGAAATACAGAAAAAAAAGATCAGGAGAAGAACAGGAAGAGATAGCGAATGTGTAAGAAAGCAAGAGAAGGGAGAGGAAAGGAGAGGAAGGAAGAGGACGAAGAGGAAGAGATCAAGAAAACGGGAGAAGGCAAGAGAAAGAAGAGAAAAGGAGGGAAAAAAAAAACAGGAAGAGACGGAGAAGACTGAAAAAAAGATGGGAAGAAGAAACGAAGGGCATGGAAAGGAAAGGGGAAGAAAGGAGAGAGAGAAAGAGAGCAGGACTGAGCATAATATACGCTCCTTCCTGCCGCGGTACAGTCGCCTGTGGAACCAGATGGTGCTCAGCACGGACCTGCACCGCTCCACCTCCCTGCACATCTTCAAGTGCCGAGCGAACGAGTGGCTCGCCGACCAGCAGTAGCTGACAAGATATATCAAGGACATATCCATTGTCCGTACCACATTACACTGTAAACATCATTATACCATTATTTTTTGTAGACATAGCCATAGATAGCCCTACGCTCGTAATGACTAGGGCTTTGGCATTGTGTATTTTATCTACTGTTTAAATAAAAAAAGAGAGAGAGAGAGAGAGAGAGAGAGAGAGAGAGAGAGAGAGAGAGAGAGAGAGAGAGAGAGAGAGAGAGAGAGAGAGAGAGAGAGAGAGAGAGAGAGAGAGAGAGAGAGAGAGAGAGAGAGAGAGAGAGAGAGAGAACAGTCAGGTGAAGCTTGGAGGAAGGATGCAAGAGATGAGGGGAGGAGGAGGAGGAGGAGGAGGAGGAGGAGGAGGAGGAGGAGGAGGAGGAGGAGGAGGAGGAGGAGGAGGAGGAGGAGGAGGAGGAGGAGGAGGAGGAAGAGAGGATGGTCAGGGAAGGGATGGGGAGAAAGGAGGTGGGGGTCAGGAGGAGGAGGAGGAGAGGATAGTCAGGGAAGGGATGGGGAGAAAGGAGGTGGGGGTCAGTTTAAAGCCTGGGTACACCTGGGCGTGACGGGGACAGGTGAAACTCCCCTACACAGTCTCTTTAAATCCTCCCCGCTTCCCCTTTCCTTTTCCCCTCACCCCTTCCCTTTTCTCCTCACCCCCTTCCCTCTCCCCTCTCCCGGCATGCAATACTAATGACCGGCAACACACCAACGGTCAGCTGAGCACATGGGAGAGGAGGGAGAGTGCGGGAGAGTGAGGAAGAGAACACAAGGCAACAGGCTGTGGAACGTTGGAGGGAAGGAGGGAGAGGAGGAAGAAAACGAGAGATGGGTAAAGGAGGAAGAGGAAACACGCATGGTAAAGAGGATGAGGAGGAAAGACAATGGAGGAAGGGGAGCGGAGAGAAGGAGGGAGGAGAGAGAAGGAGGGAGGGAGGGAGGGAAGGAGGGAGAGTATACGGTAAGGATAATAGAAAATCCTTAGAGAAAACAAACACTGCGACGAGGAGGAATACCAGGTGAGAGAGAGAGAGAGAGAGAGAGAGAGAGAGAGAGAGAGAGAGAGAGAGAGAGAGAGAGAGAGAGAGAGAGACTGCCTGATGGTCACCCTAACGTCACCTTATGCATTATTTTCACCTTAAAACTCCCTCTAGAACAAAGGGTGACTGTTTATACTCCCTAGATTTCCCCAGGTAACCCTATATCGACCTGAGAGAGAGAGAGAGAGAGAGAGAGAGAGAGAGAGAGAGAGAGAGAGAGAGAGAGAGAGAGAGAGAGAGAGAGAGAGAGAGAGAGAGAGAGAGAGAGAGAGAGAGAGAGAGAGAGAGAGAGAGAGAGCAAGGATATACCAACTCATAACACAAGTACAGCGGTTTCTTCGGTAAGGGAAACGACAACTGAGCCTTCGAAGGGGAGCTAATGAAGTGAGGGAGGGGAGGAGGGAAGAAGAGAGGAAGAGAGCGACAGTGATGAAATTGTGGAGGAAGGGATTGAGTAGTTAAGGAAGGGGAAGAAAATTGACGAAGGATGGAGAGAGTAATGGAGAGAGAGGGGGAGCAAGGCAACAGGCAGTTATGGAGAGAGAGAGAGAGAGAGAGAGAGAGAGAGAGAGAGAGAGAGAGAGAGAGAGAGAGAGAGAGAGAGAGAGAGAGAGAGAGAGAGAGAGAGAGAGAGAGAGAGAGAGAGAGAGAGAGAGAGAGAGAGAGAGAGAGAGAACCACGCTGATTACCTAGACGCTTCTTTTTTTTATTCAATTACTCGTTAGTCTCCCTCTCCTCTTTCTTTCTCCTCTCCTCCTCAGCCTCTTTTATTCCTTTTATTTCTTTTTCCCCTTTTCTCTCCATGTTATCTCTCCTTTCCTCCACCTCACTGCTTCTCTCCCCACCTACAGTATCTCCTCCTCCTCCACTTCCCTTTCCTCTTCCTTTTACATTATTCCTCCCATCACTTCCACACACTACTCCTCCACATGGAATTTTCATCACCCAACTCCACACTTCCCTCCCTCCCCGCCCCTCCACATCTGACGGTCACCCCATCATCTCACTCCTCCCTCCACAGATCAGGTCACAGGGTCAGGCAGGGCACGCAGCAGCAGGGAGTGTGAAGGAAGTCCAGATCCCACTGTCCTTCCCAACCACGCCAGCACCGCCACCACCACTACTGCCACCGCCACCGCCACCGCCACCGCAGCCTCAGATCTATCTCCTTTAGTGGGTGTTTGGCGACGCCCTCACTGTCACGGCCATGCTGCTGCCTCCACACACACACACGCACGCAAACACACACACATACACACACGCACACGTCAGTCCCATCACACCAGGGCACACACGTAGACACACAGGCACGCACGCCATCTGCTAACACCGCCGCTCACGTCACGCACGTTTTGGTAACAAGTCCGTCACGCCGCCACGCTCCCTCGTCACCGGGATGCGTCACCACTCTCAGGAAGGTGACGCCCGCCGCTGTGCCTGCTGAGAAGGGCACGCCGGACCTCGATGGGCGCGAGAAGGCGTGGGAGCCAAAACGGGTGAGTGACGCGTGTGGAGGCGCGGCAGGTGGGTCGCTACCTCCTGCCCCCACGCCACGGTCTCCCAGACTAACTGAGCGCTGGCTAACGCACCCGCGCCCGCCGCTTGCCTCCCTCCCTCCCTCACTTCCAGAATCAGCGCAACTCCCTTACCATCTCTCCTCTACACTGCTCCACATTTTTCACCCAGGCCTACATAATGGATGATCCACTCCTGCCGCCTAATATTCCACCTTCCTTTCACCCCTATCCTGCCTGGCCTCACCACACTGACTCCTTCACCACTACTGGCGTCTGTCCTCCCTCCACTCCACCCCAACCCGCCTGCTCCTCCTCCTCCTGTACTTTCGTTCATGCTTCTCTGTCTGGCTCCGTGCCGTACCCACCACCACCGCACCGGCCACATAAACAACAGAGCACATCACCACCGCTAACACCACCTTGCACCACCACCGTCACCACCACCACCTAACACCATATGCCAGTTTTTAATTATGCAAATTAAGCCACTGCCCTGAAAAAAATACGGCCGAATACCAACAAGCAAGCACAAGCACACGCACACACACGCACACACACACACGAAAGAGGGAAGGGAGGGGTGTGGAATGAAGTGGATTAAGAAGCCTAGTGGATTTAAACTCCCGCCAAATATCCCAGTCATGCCAGTGCCCCCCCCCATTTCTCCTCTTTCCCCCGTCAAACCCCAATCCCCCCCTTCAGAATTTGTGTGTCCCGTGAGGCCGATCCAAAATGGCCGACCTCTCACGCCGCGATAATTATTCCGACACTTGACCCTCGAAGCGCCGCGTTGAACCTCCGGCGGGAGAGTGAAGACCCCATGACTGCGGCTTTTTAGGGGACGAAGGGCGGGAGGATGGGCGAGAGGATGGTTGGCAGGGTGAGGGACAAGAGTGGCAGGGGACAGGGAGAAAGAGAGGAAAAGGAAGGGTGATATTTGTGGCAAGGTGTGAGAAAGACGCGGCATGGGACAAGGAGGAAGAGAGGAAGAGGAGGGGTGAGACGTGGCAAGGGAGAGAGGAAGAGGATGGGTGAAATTTGTGGCAGGGTGTCAAGGTTAAAGACGTGGCAGGGCACAAGGAGGAAGAGGAATAGTGAGATCTGTGGAAGGATGATGAAAAAAAAAAAACGTGGCAGGGAACAAGATAAGTAAGAGTGAAATGATGACAGGGTCACAGGGAGAGGAGAGGTTACATGGGTGACAGGGTGAGTGAGGAGTGCATGGTGACAGAGTAACAAGATGGCAGGAGAGGACACTGGTAGGGAGGAAACAGGAAGGAGAGAGAAACAAAAGAAAAAAAAAAAAAAAAAAAAGGAGAGAGAGAGAACAAGGATAGACAGGAAGGCAAGGAGGACACAGGAAAGAGACAGGAATAGGAGAGAGAAGAAAGGAGAGATAATATGAAGAAGAAAAAAAAAGAGAATAGGAGAAAAATAATATCAAAGGAAACTGAGAATAAAAGAACGAGAGGGGGAAAAAAGATAAATAGGATGAAACAATAAAGGGAGAGGGAGAGAAGAAGAAAAAAGAAAATAAATAGAAGAGAAGAGGAGAAAGGAGGAGATGGAGAGTAGAACAGGATAAAGACATAAAGGAGGAGAGATAAGGAGAGACAGCGAGATAAAGATGGGTGATGAGGGGAGGCAGGGAAGGGTAGCAGGGAGAGGAGAGTAACCCCCTACCCCCTATCTATTACCCCTTCCCCTCTCCTCCTCGACCCCTGCTAGTAGTTAAGAAGTTTAACAAAGGTTGAAAACAAGGAAACAAAATAAGAAAAGAAAGAAAAAAATCCAGAGAGAGAGAGAGAGAGAGAGAGAGAGAGAGAGAGAGAGAGAGAGAGAGAGAGAGAGAGAGAGAGAGAGAGAGAGAGAGAGAGAGAGAGAGAGAGAGAGAGAGAGAGAGAGAGATAATGAGGGTAATGCTATATGATTTTCACAGCGTCATATTTTTACCTGTTTGTCTGTCTTATCTACCAGCCTGTGAGTGTGTGTGTATGTATGTATGTATGTATGTGTGTGTGTGTGTGTGTGTGTGTGTGTGTGTGTGTGTGTGTGTGTGTGTGTGTGTGTGTGTGTGTGTGTGTGTGTGTGTGTGTGTGTGCGTGTGCGTGTGTGTGTGTGTGTGTGTGTGTCCACCTCTCCTAACGGCCGCTTGGCATTCTTCACTTTCCGGTTCATAACGCCTAAAAACGCAATGTAATTAACGGTGAAATAGGACAGTGGCGTGGAGCTGGGAGAAGGAGGAGGAGGAGGAGGAGGAGGAGGAGGAGTAAAAGGGGCTTAAGGACAAGGAAAGATAGGAGGGAGGATAAACATGAGAAAAGGACAGAAAAAAAAGGAGAAAGAGAGAGATTAGGGAGAACTGGAGCAAGAAACACTGAAAATAGGAGGAGGAGGAGGAGGAGGAGGAGGTTAGGTTAGGTAAAGTGAATTAACTGGTGTCCTAAATCAGGCAATAAAGTGCTCCATTAAAGTGTCAGTGGCGACTGCTGGCTACACGATGCATATCAATCTTTATCGCCACGGGAATCACGCCCGATCGACGCCCCTTCTGTTTGAGTTTGGATTGCTGAGGGGACGAGAGAGAGAGAGAGAGAGAGAGAGAGAGAGAGAGAGAGAGAGAGAGAGAGAGAGAGAGAGAGAGAGAGAGAGAGAGAGAGAGAGAGAGAGAGAGAGAGAGAGAGAGAGAGAGAGAGAGAGAGAGAGAGAGGTGAGGGGAAAAGGCTGGGACAGAGAGAGAGATGAGAGACCTGTGTGAGGGGGTGAGGTGGGGGGGGGGTTCAAGTGAATGGATGGAGGTGAAGATTGAGAAAGTGATAAGGAAGTGAGATAGAAGGGGGAAAAAGATACATACACAATAGATATGAGGGGAAAAAATGTGAAAGGTAGTTTTGGTGTGAATGGGAAAAATTTGAATGAAGATAGGGAGTGAGAGTGACGGGAGGGTGCGGCAGGTAAAAGGAAGATGAGGGATGGTGAAGAGGGCGTAAGGTATGGTGATGGTGGTGGTGATGGTGATGTCCTAACTAACCCCTACCCTTCCCAGCAGTGTTTATCTGGGCAACACACTAGCCACATTAACAGGCACGGCGTTACGGGGGAGTAGGGGACACCGCGCCGTGCCTCAGTGGTATTGACAGCCGCGGAGATTGTCTGGCGCGGCAAAGAGCACACTGTGTATCAGGTCGTGCCTCCTGCCGCCGCCTCTTTACGGGAAACAAAGCGTGTTCCCTCCACCACCATCACCATCACCACCACCACCACCACCACCACCTCCACCACCTATAGCACCAAGGAACAAAAAACTGCCAGCGATAAGACCAGTAGCTCACTCTGGATCCTCCCCGCCGCGCATACCCCGCCCCGCCCCGCCCGTGTGGACTCCAGCACGGCCAAAATTCTCACAGCGGACTACCGACTCGAGGATACATTGTGTGGATGCAAACGTGAGGAATGTCCAGGAGGGGCGCGGCGGTGGTCGGCATGCTGGGAACAAGCCGCACGGCCACCGAGGGGCAGGGGACACCGGTACGAGGTGTGTGTGTGTGTGTGTGTGTGTGTGTGTGTGTGTGTGTGTGTGTGTGTGAGTTAGGGCAGCGGTGGCGTAAGGGTTCAGGGGATGGGCGGGGGAGGCGGTGGAGTGTAGTGCGGCTGGTAATCTGGCGGAGTGGTGCTCGTTTGCATTACGGCGGCCGTAGCGAGGGTCTGACACGCAGCCACCAGTTAGCGAGGCCATATGTCAAGCAGCCGCTGACGGCCCTGCCTGGCCCCCGTAAATGCTGTCCTGCTGATGTAAGGGCCGGAGTGGATGGCTGGGGGAGGGGCGGTCGGGGCACAGGGCTGCGGGAAAGCTGCAGGATTACAGCTGGCTAACGCTGAACATTGGGCACGACACTAGCTCTAGGGAAGGGCGTTAATTGCCTCCTGACGGGGTGAAGCACCGCTCTGAGATCGTCGCCAGCCTCCCGAAGAGGGCGGCGACCTTACACCCTCCCGCCACCCTGCCGTCACAACAACACACCTGAACAGACGCGCGTCACGCCCCCTCCCCCCAGCCAGTCAATTTATGCATAAGAAAATTTCCGGGACAAGAGGAGTGGTGGGCGTCGCCTTGATTCCCCTATTACCGCCGTTCCCTTTTCCTGGGAAAGGGGCACGAGGGGGAAAGGGGGAGGGGGGGCGGTTCTCCAGATGCCATTCACCAATTTCCATAAGAAATGCTTCACGAAATATTGGTTCTGAGCCTGAAGGTGAACGAGGGAGCCGCAATGAACGAGCGTTCCTAGCCCTAGCTGCCCCACCTCGCCCCGCCCCACCCGCCCCAAACCATAGAATACAAAACAACGAAGGCCACAGTGAACACAGCGCCTCCACAGCCTCGCTTCGCCTAACTCCACGTAGCAGTGAGCGAGGCAGGAGGCCGCCGAGATGTCTCGGGAAAAGTTGCTTACAGCGATGTCTCAGATCAAATAAAAGGACAATCTAATTCTTTTCCCAACAACAAGAAGGGAACCGCTGATGGAAGGCTCTGCGTCCTTCACTATACAAGAGTAGGAGGGATCGACCACTGTACCCTCACCGCACACCACCGTGATATACCACACACACACACACACACACACACACACACACACACACACACACACACAGTTGTTAGAGCGCTGGCTTCACAAGCCAGAGGACCGGGGTTCGATTCCCCGGCCGGGTGGAGATATTTGGGTGTGTCTCCTTTCACGTGTAGCCCTGTTCACCTAGCAGTGAGTAGTTACGGGATGTAAATCGAGGAGTTGTGACCTTGTTGTCCCGGTGTGTGGTGTGTGCCTGGTCTCAGGCCTATCCGAAGATCGGAAATAATGAGCTCTGAGCTCGTTCCGTAGGGTAACGTCTGGCTGTCTCGTCAGAGACTGCAGCAGATCAAACAGTGAAACACACACACCAGGACCGCAATTTGAAACCCTCCACGCTATAAATACATCCAAAGGGCTCTGTACTTAAAGTTATACATGATTTTAAGGTTAATTTTAATTTCAGTGGCAGATTATCAAGATTTCTACACAATTAACCCAGCTGATCACATCAAGCGTTTCAGAATACTGGTAGATCTATAAGTCACTATATTCCTGCTTATACCCATATATATAACTCTATTGCAGCCACCAGAATCACCACAACACCACCATTCCCATCACCAGACACCCTCATAGCTTCCCATTACCTTCCCATTTCTTTCTCCTATTTTCTCTTCTCTTTCCTTCCCCTTTACTATTTCGCCTTCGTTTTTTTACCGTATTCACTTATTCTTCTATTTTTTCCTTTATTTCCTTCTATTTCTTATTCATCATACATTTAATTCTCCCTGGTGCTGATGTCATAAACGCGTCAGAGTCCAAAATAATGTTCAAACAGATGGAACATTAAGCTCGGATGAAAATAACAACTTTAAAGGTATTAGATGAAGGTGGTGGTGGTGGTAGTAGAAGAGACGATGATGATGATGATGATGATGGTGGTGATGATAGTTATACTCACGACAGCTGGAATGAAGGACAGGATCGTAACACTCACCTGAAACAAATAAAAGCAACACATTATTAAACTGCAAATGATACCTGGAAACACACACACACACACACACACACACACACACACACACACACACACACACACATTGCAGTCCCTTCACCCCATCACCCTAGTCGGTCACTATAAAGGGAAGGGGAGAATGTATGGGTAGGAGAATGGGGTGTATGGGATGGGGAAAAATTATACAAGAAATGGGGACAAGAAGACGTGGGGAAAGATGGGAATTGACTTAAGAGGGAAAAAGAATGAGAAGTGAGTTGAAATGAGGAAAATGAGACGTAGTGAGGAAAAAGTCTTGTTCTCTCACCACGACTGTTTTGAGGCCACAAGGATGCCTGGTAGTGTTTTCATCATTACTTTCATCTTTTCCCTTGCTTTCCTACTAATGGTGCTGGAAAAATCCCTTCAGTACTGGAACACATTTTTATCATGAACTGTTGGTGAGATTAGCCGATTTTATTGACATCAGGAAGGGTCTATGGAGGTCAGAAGATTAATGGCTAGAGTCTTCACTATCTTAATCTCCACATAAGTTTCCGAAGGTGTATAAAATCCCTAAATAGTAAGCAGAATGAATATTAAAACGCCATCATGGTACTGAACGGGTTAATAAAATAAAGCAAACTCTAAAAAAAAACTCTCTCATGACTATTTTCAAAGACCGAAGAGATAATCAGTCGGCTTCTCATTAATGTATTTCTTTGGCAAACTAATGATGCTGAATAATCATCAAAACCATCAGTAAAATTACCAAATAAAACCTTTGAAAACCCTTGTAACTTCAGAGCGAGACAATGAAACACGGTCGAGACGAGAAACGCTGGAGAATACGATCCGAGATGAGATGAAATGACGTGAGATGAGACGAGATGAGGCGAGGCGGGACGAGGCGAAGCGAAGCGAGGCGAGGCGGCATAACTCAGAGTACAAACACTTCACTTTGAATTAAATTTTGGCAGAGCGGCAGCGGTGGATCTGAAAAGGCTTATACTTGCTGTTTGATCAGGGAGGTGTGGGGTCATGTCGGGGGAGGGGGAGGAGAGTAGAGAGGTGGAAGGTCAAGTCAGGTCAGGTCAAGCAGTAAAAAGTAAAAGATGGAGAACGAAGAGAAAGAGAAAGATAGAAAAAAAGAAGGGGGAAGGAGACGTGGAAGAACGAAATAGAGAAAAGGAGAAAGAGAAAGCAAAGAATGAATGAGGAGAAACAGGAAAAGTTATAAAAAAGAATGAGAAGAAAAGGAATGAGGAAAAAAACAGGAATAAAGGGTTATACTTGCTGTCTGATCAGGGAGGTAACGGCGGGGGGTCATATCTGTGGTGGGAGGGGGAAGGAGAGTTGAGAGGCAGAAGGTTAGGTTAGGTCAAGTCAGGTTAGGTTAGGTCAAACAGCACCGAGAAGTTAAAAAAGATAAAGGATGAAGAGAGAGAGAGAGAGAGAGAGAGAGAGAGAGAGAGAGAGAGAGAGAGAGAGAGAGAGAGAGAGAGAGAGAGAGAGAGAGAGAGAGAGAGAGAGAGAGAGAGAGAGAGAGAGAGAGAGAGAGAGAGAGAGAGAGAGAGAGAGATGGGGAAGAACGAGATAGAGAAAGGTAGGAAGGAATAAGGAGAAACATGAAAGCTAGTAGGAAGAAGAGGAAGGGAGGGCCATAAGGAGGCGCTGACGTAGGGACATCAAGAGGCAGAGGAGGAAAAAAAAGAAGAAAACAAGAGGAACTGAAAGAACAGAAGGGCAAAGAAGAGAGGAGGAGGAACAGAAAGAGGAACACAAGGATGAAAAAAAGGAAAAAAAAAGTACACGAGGATATAATGAGAAGATGAGGGAGAGGAGGAGGAAGAAGGAAGAGGAAGTGATAACAATAGGAAATATGAAGGAAGAGAGGAAGAAGAGACAACTAAACAGAATAATGAGAAGAATAAGAATAAGATAAGAATGGAGAAGGACAGGAGAGAAGGGAAGAAGAGAAGAAAAGAGGAAGAGGGGAGGAGAGAAAGGGAGAAAGAGAAGGCATCCGGTAAGAGTGAACTAGGGCAAGAAAGACGAAAAAAGGGGAACGATAAATGGGAAGGAAGGGGAGAGAAGGAGAGGGAATGAGTGAATACAGGAAGGATGACTGAGTGAGGATAAAGAAAAGAAAAAAAGAAAAGAGGGAAACTAAACAATAAGAAAGGGTGAGAATAAAGAAAAGGGGAAAAGAAGCAATAGTAAAGAAACAAAAAGGGGAAATTAAGATGAAGGAAAATAAGAAAAGGAAACAAAGGATAAAAATGCAAAAATAAGTGAATACAGGAAAGAAACAAAGGGGAAACAGAAAAGGGAAGGAAGGGGAAGAACAGAGGATGGGAGAAAGAGAGGGGAAGGTGAGGGGAAAGTGCGTTCACGTCCCGAACAAGACATAAACAAAGTTAACGTAGCTTAGAAGAAGCTTTAAGGCAACAGTGACGGAGTTAAAGCGAGCACACGAGGGGAGGCACCTTAAAGAGGACCGTTCGTGAGGGGAGAGGGGAAGGGGATCGAGGGGAAGCTGGCAGGGGAGAGGGAAGAGAGGGAAGGGGACGCGAGGACGGGGAGAGGGAATGGGGGAAGAAGGCAAGAGGGGAATTGGAGAGGGAAGCAAGGAGGGGAGTGGGTGAGGGGAAAGGAGCCAGGGAACGAGAGGAGAGGAGAGGAGAGGAGGAGAGGGGAGAGGGGGAAATGTCCGTAAAAAAGAGAAACAGAAAGCCAGTTCAGAATTAATGCCACACCTTAAAACGCCTAAAATAAACCCATGGCAGTAATGTAAGTATTAAGTTTTAACCCAACATTAGCATACAAACTGCACACATGGATTACACCAACGTAAGATAGTCCACCTTAAAATATGCTCCGTTTTCTCTACCCATACTGTACGTGGCCAGAGAAAACGTACCTAGATTGTACCCGTTTTCTCTCACGCCACGACCTAGGGACAACTGCAGCATTTCTGAGGGCCTGCCAAACGTCCCCCCCCCCTCACTCTCTCTCTCTCTCTGGGTTATAACTTTAAAGGCTTGGTAATAACTGTGTGTATAGAATTTTCCGTAGTTTTAATTCCATGAGAGGAGAAAGAAGAGGAAGGGGAGACGGAAGGGGAGAAAGGGGAGGAAGAAAAGCAGGGTAAAAAGGGAAGGGAGGAGGGCTTTTGGGGAGAGAGGGAGTGTGAGATGAGTGTTACAATATAAGAGGGCAGGAATAGTAGTTAATTACGCGGTTATTGTTCCATAAAGCTGCTGTGTGGGTGATTTATGAGTCAATTATTTCCAGAACGAGTGAACTGTACAACAACAAGAACGACGACAATAACAAAAAACAATACTAATATCACGTCGTCCTTTTCAGCCCTCATTATCCCAGTAAGGAGTGTCGGCAGTGTGTGTCGGTGGGCGGGGCTGGTGTGTGACGCGCAGTGTGACGGAAGGCGGAGTGGCAGGGCGAGGTGACGGATGAGACAGGAAGGCGGCGGGAGATGACAACTAAATCTATAATGGAGAGGATGAAGAGGACACGTGGAGGTATTCATGTGTCACGCTACGCTGAGGAGGAGGAGGAGGAGGAGGAGGAGGAGGAGGGGGAAGAGGGATTTGTGGGCGGTGTGACAAATATGGGAGTGACGCAGCAGGGGCGGGTGCAGCGACAGGGCCGCCAGCAGCATCCCCCCCACCAGCATGAGGAAGCGAGGGTCCGCCGGGACGCCGCGAGTACCCATGCCCCGCTGTGACCCAAGTGTTGCCAGACCAGGAGGGAGTGGCATGGCGGGCCGGGATGGGGCGGGATAGGCATCAGCTGACTGGAATCAATATGGCTGCCGTAGTCATGCGTGGAGCTGCAATGGAGTGCTGTGACGCACCATGCTGTCAGTGCACACACACACACACACACACACACACACACACACACACACACACACACACACACACACACACACACACACACACACACACACACCGCTACTCTATTTTTGTTCCAGGCTTCAACTGACAAGACCGACAAGAGCACAGCCCCAAAGACCCCAAAAGGCCGCCCGCCTGTGACGCAACACACCGACACGCCACGGCAGCGGCGCCCACGACAGGCGCACTGCTGTGCTGGCCTACGCCCGCCACGAAATACGTGTGTGTGTGTGTGTGTGTGTGTGTGTGTGTGTGTGTGGGGGCGAGGGTCCGGAAGGTTTCAATATGAACTTAAAGTGGTAGGCAGCAGCGGCAGCAGCAGCAGCAGGTCGCTATCCCATACGCCCCACACTCCCTCCCTGCCAGTGATGACGGCCTCACGCAGACCAGTGCTAGAGGTGTGGCGCGCCGATGGCAACACCATACTACTGACGGCTGTGGCCACGTGCCCTTAGTTGCCACAAGGCCGCCACGCAGCGAAGCCCGTCATTCCTTACTACAAGAGCCGCCAGCGCCCTCCCGCGCCTCATAAACAGCTACGAGATGGCAGTGGCAGCTCCTGTCTGGCAAACATGCTGTGGTGCAGAAGTGGCCGTTCTTACCATATGGTCTGGCTCGTCTCCTGGGCGGAGCGTAGGAATGAGCGGGAGGCGTGGTGCTGCGCCCGGTGGGAGCAGATCTTTTCGGTCTCCGCGCTCTGGTCCGCACAGGGGAGGTAGGAGGTGCCGTGCGCACCAGACCACGGTATAGCGGCGGCGTGGAGGAGGAGGCCCGAATGGCGGCAGCAGTGGGCGGCGTGGCGCGCCACCAGGGGTCGTACAGCTCCCGCTCGTGGCTCCAGAAGGAGGCCGTGGAGGCCGACGATAACGAGTCCTCATTCGCCTCTTCCTCAGCCTCCGAGATGTCCGCCAGGCATGGGCCCCGGTACATGGCCTCCGGCCCTGGGTCTGCCGGGTCTGCCAGGGCTGCCCCAGGGGTGGTCACCACACGTCCTTTCGAGGCTGGTCTCGCTAACAGTCCCTCCGCGCGCCAGCATCACTGCGCGGCTCACCTTCCCGATCACTCACACTTGAAGCTGCTCACCCTCAGCCTCGCGTCTCTCCCCACACCATGGCCCGCCTGCCGCCTGCCTGCCTCAAGTCCTCGCCCAGAGGTCCACCATGGCACGTGGCGGGGCGAAGGGCGCGCGTTCAGGCCCACGCCTCACCAGAGCACGGCGGAAGTCCGTCTCCGGGACATTCCTGTAGCGTGACACACTTATGGCAGCAGCGGGCGGGCTGGACACCCAGTTTTCCACACTGTTCCTTACATCACCTCCGCCAAACGACAGAACTTCCTTAGCCAACACCACACGTGTCCTCACGCCTTGGGCAGCCCAGCTGACGGGGAGGCAAGCCAGGCTATACTGAGCTAAAGATCTCCTGAGTCTGGCGTGAGGACACAGGCGTCAACACTCATCAGCCACTGTCTCCGGTAATGTGACGGTCCGTCTGCTGGGATGCCGGCTGCTGGAAACACAGGATACCGGTGACCACCACCACAAGAGAGAGAGAGAGAGAGAGAGAGAGAGAGAGAGAGAGAGAGAGAGAGAGAGAGAGAGAGAGAGAGAGAGAGAGAGAGAGAGAGAGAGAGAGAGAGAGAGAGAGAGAGAGAGAGAGAGAGAGAGAGAGAGAGAGAGAGAGAGAGAGAGAGAGAGAGAGAGAGAGAGAGAGAGAGAGAGAGAGAGAGAGAGAGAGAGAGAGAGAGAGAGAGAGAGAGAGAGAGAGAGAGAGAGAGAGAGAGAGAGAGAGAGAGAGAGAGAGAGAGAGAGAGACAGGAAGAGACACCGGGACACAGCCTCTACACCTTTGTCCCTACAGGTGTTCTGGCGTGTGTGTATCAGACCGGGAGAGGAGGCGCGGCGCCACGCGAGGCGGTGCCATCCTTTTCATTACCGTATCACTTCCCCCTCCCTTCCCTCCCGGCACTCGAGCAGCCTAACAGGGAATCATAGAAGCAGAACAGACTCACCTGCACCCCAGCGCCACACGTGCCTTTTCACACACCTGACTATTCCCCTGACTTACCCATGATACTTTTCTTCCCCCACCCACTCACATCACCGTCCCTCCCCAACATCAACCCTCCCCACCTCCCCCATAACATTTTAGCCTCCACCCTCCCTCCCTCCCTCCATCAAAGATCAGCCTGTGATACGCCAAGTCGTGGAAATGCAAAGGATAAATCGGTTTCATTTAATAATCGAGGTTAGAATAACAGACACACACACACACACGAGGAGGAGGAGGAAAAGGAGGAGGAGCTGCTTGATCACAACGAGCGTCAAGGAAGATGAGGAGGAAGGAGGAGGAAGAGGAGCAGGAGGAGGAAGATCAAGAAAGAGACAACAAATGAGAAAAAAGGGAGAAGACAAGGAGAGAGGAGGCAAATAAGATAATAAGGATAAGGATCTGACTGAAGATGAAAAGGGAGAAAACGAGGAGTAAGAGCAAGAGTAGGAGTAGGACTGGGAATAAGAGTAGGAGTAGGAGGAAGGAAAAGAAGTGAAGTAGGGACGGCCGTGTGAGCATCGCGCAAAACCAAACTTTAAGTGCACACCGCTGGACGCCGCTAGAACATGGACTTAAAGGGGAAGAGAGGCGACGGAGGAGGAGGAGGAGGAGGAGGAGGAGGAGGAGGAGGAGGAGGAGGAGAAAAAAGGAGGAGGAGGAGGAGGAGGAGGAGGAGGAGGAGGAGGAGAAGGAAAAAGGAGAAGATAGGTTTCCACATGGTTAAAGACACGACAAATCTTCCTTAATTACTCAAAAACGAAAAGTCTTAATAATTTTCAAAAGTATCGATTATTAAAAAAAAAAAAAAAAAAAACACACACACACACACACACACACACACACACACACACACACACACACACACACACACGTTCAAACTTCCCTTCACAACGAGGCAAAAACGAGGTTGTTAATGTATCGAAAAATGCCCAATATTCATGAATGCATTATTATGTAAATCTAATTGGCAGGTGTATGCAAAACAATTGGCTTTGGCTTATGTTACCTGTGTTGATGTGTTACCTGCAGCCAGACTGTCACGATTACAGGTATTGAAGGTGAAAACCCACATAACCACTGATAATTGTACAGGATCAGCCTCGTTTAAATATGCACAATGCTAAGTTTATCTATTTATTTATTTATCTCTTCATTTATCTATTTATTCATAACTCGAGAAAGAGACACTAGAGACAGAGACAGAAACAGAGACGGAGGGAGAGCGAGAGAGAGAAAGGAAAAATATAAAAATAACAAATAACAAACAAGATAAAGAGAGAAAAGGAAAAGAAGTCCAGTTAAGTTGTTGCTTCAAAGGAAAATAAAAAGAAAAAGTTAAACCAAACACGAGTGCATTATGGCAATTAAGAAACACACACACACACACACACACACACACACACACACACACACACACACACACACACACACACACACACACACACACTGCAGGCAGCAATAACCAGGTGTAAGATCGTTATTGGAGGCAAAACAGCAAGTCGTTAGCGCTTTTAGGAGGAGGAGGAGGAGGAGGAGGAGGAGGAGGAGGAGGAGGAGGAGGAGGAGGAGGAGGAGGAGGAGGAGGAGGAGGAGGAGGAGGAGGAGGAGGAGGAGGAGGAGGAGGAGAAGGAGAAGGAGGAGGAGAAGGAGAAGGAGAAGGAGAAGGAGAAGGAGGAGGAGACATATGCTCGATAAACTAAATTGATCTTCACTGCACTCTGC
The DNA here is from genome assembly GCF_017591435.1 of Portunus trituberculatus. Classification (NCBI taxonomy): domain Eukaryota; kingdom Metazoa; phylum Arthropoda; class Malacostraca; order Decapoda; family Portunidae; genus Portunus; species Portunus trituberculatus. The sequence goes on from NC_059273.1 coordinate 10,816,504, forward strand.
TCACGTCACGTCACGTCACGCCCCGCCATGCTTTGCCCCGCCCAGTGACTGACTTCTGTGTAAGGATTGGCTTCTTTATATGCCCCGCTCCGCCCCGTCCCGCCCCGCCCCGCCCCGTCCTTATAATTCTAATACAAACACACACACACACACACACACACACACACACACACACACACACACACACACACACACACACACACACTCTCTCTCTCTCTCTCTCTCACCACAATTTTCAAAGGAGAGATTGAGTAAGTACAGTTGTCAAGTGCTTTTCCTGATAATAATACGGAAGTGTTGTTAATTTGTCACTACTGTAGCTAAAACAGCCTTCAAAACTCGCGTACCTTCAAAAATATTGACACTGAAGGCCAGATGTGTTGTAGGATAAGTTTTTTTTTTCTCCCCCATGAATACATTCCCATACCCATTCCAATCCCATTATCTTATCCTATCTTATCTACCATTCCCCATCACCTATATTCACTCCATCCCATTATTTTATCCTATCTTATCTACCATCCTCTTATCAGTCATATCCAACCCATACCATTATCTTATCCTATTTTATCTACCATTCCCCATCACCTATATTCACTCCATCCCATTATCTTGTCCTATCTTATCCACCATTTCCCTTCACCCATATTCATTCCACCCCATTATCTTATCCTATCTTATCCACCATTTCCCTTCACCCATATCCAGCCGAGACAACCATATATTCACCACTCCCTAACTCCTCCTCCTCCTCCTCCTCCTCCTCCTCCTAATCCTCCTTTTTAACCTATTTCGCTCTGTATCGCTTCTTATGTTGTCACGTTTTCTGTCTTCCATCACACATTTGGTCTACTTTCACGCCAAAGCTTCGGATTGGATAGTGGGTGGCTAGTCTTTGCTACGGCTCCACTCCTGTCTTCGCCCCAGCCCCGCCCCGCCCTAGCCCCGCCCCATCCAATCCCAGCCCCGCAGCTAATAGAGGGTTTTGGGGTTCAAGGGAGCTCTTTCCACGGGGCTTAAGGATACCTGTTTGTTTTGTTAACGAGCTGGGGAGTGAAGCCTTGCCTACGGTTATGTCCTCCTCCTCCTCTTCTTCTTCTTCTTTCTCCTCCTCCTCCTCCTCCTCCACCATCTTCTCCTTACCTTACATACTCTTCCTGTTCTCCTTTTTCTTCTTCTTTATTTCTATTTTATTTATTTTTTATTTTTGTCTTATCTCCTCTTCTTTGCTTTATTTTCTATATTGGTTCATTTTTTCGTATTTTCTTTTTCTTTTGTTTTCTTTTACAATCTTCATAATTTTACTTTCTTTATCTTCGTCCTCTAAACTTTTACTCTTTCCTCGTCTTTCTTTTCCTAACTTTCTACTTTTCTTCCGGTTTGTTAACAATCTCTCTCTCTCTCTGCTATCTCCCCATCTCCAACTTTCCTCCCACTCCTCCTTCACTATCACTCCTCCATTCTCCACTACGTAATGACCAAACTATCGACCTCATCTCCTCCTCCTCCTCTTCTTCTTCTTCTTCCTGCCCTACCTTCTGTTTCCTCTTCCTTCTTCACAATCCGTCATCGCCTTTGCTTCCTCCTTCCTCCAGTTCGTACCCTACCTCGCATCTTTCTTTATTTCCTCCTCCTCCTCCATTTATCTCATCTCCTTTGTTTCCTTCCTCTTGTTCGTACCCTATCATGGCCCTTTATCATTTTCTCTTCTTGCCTCTTCTTTCAATTCATCTTTCTTTCCTCCTCCTCCTCCTCCTCCTCCTCCTCCTCCTCTTCTTCATTCTTTTCTGCGTGCCTGACTCTTCTATACGCGGCTTATTTCCTTCAGCACTCTTCTCCTCCTCCTCCTCCTCCTCCTCCTCCTCCTCCTCCTCCTCCTTCCTCTTCTCACCTATTTGTTATATTCATGGTATCCCTTTCGTTATGGAGAATGATGATGATGATGATTAGGAGGAGAAGGAGGAGGAGATGAATCACATAAGAGCTAAAATAATATGAACCTTTACAATTCTGGAACTCTGATATCTGATTCAATGACAGGAGGAGGAGGAGGAGGAGGAGGAGGAGGAGGAGGAGGAGGAGGAGGAGGAGGAGGAGGATATACTATCATACTATACCGTAATACAAAGAAGGAGGCTACAAGAATAGCAGAGAGAGAGAGAGAGAGAGAGAGAGAGAGAGAGAGAGAGAGAGAGAGAGAGAGAGAGAGAGAGAGAGAGAGAGAGAGAGAGAGAGAGAGAGAGAGAGAACAAGATATAAAGGCAGACTGAAGGGAGGAAAGAATGAAACAATGAGAGGAAAAAAGGGAGAAGAACGGAGGAATGGAGGAAGCAGAGAAGAGGAAGACCTGTGGAGGAGAGAAAGAGAGAATGGAAGAGGGGAATTCTGGGTAAACATTTGTCCTTTTATTGCCCCGACAAGAGAATATGACATGAAACAAAGAGGAAAAGAAGGAACAGAGAGCAAATGTCGAATGTTCTGCCTTGTTTTGAAAATGTTACATATGTATAAAAAGAAGAAGAAGAAGAAGAAGAAGAAGAAGAAGAAGAAGAAGAAGAAGAAGAAGAAGAAGAAGAAGAAGAAGAAGAAAAGAAGAAGAAGAAGGTAGTTTAATGATGATAATGAAAAAAATGAAATGAAGGAAAAGAGGAAAAAGATAAGTAGTAGTAGTAGTAGTAGTAGTAGTAGTAGTAGTAGTAGTAGTAGAAAAGAGAAAATGATGAAGAAGAGGAGGAGGAGGAGGAGGAGGAGGAGGAGGAGGAGGAGGAGGAGGAGGAGGAGGAGAAGGAGGAGCGAAGAAAACGTGAGCAAAGAAAATGTAACTAGAGATTCAAGGATGACCACACGAATGAGGTTGCCAACACGACCAGAGGGACTCAATACTCCTCCTCCTCCTCCTCCTCTTCCAATTTTCCACTCTCCAGAAACTTCAAGAGTCACGCTCCTAACATATCATACTAACTTCTTCCTCTTTTTCTTCTTTCTTCTTTTCTCTTTTCCTTTATTGCCAATTATCCTGTTCATCGTTTTCCTAATAATTTTTTCACTTTTCTTCTTTCCTTCTTTCCTCTTCCTCTTCCCTCTTTCCCTCTCCCTTCTTCCTCATTGCTAAGTATTCTCTTCATCTCCGCCTCTTTCATCTTCATCTTCCTCTTCCTCCTCCATCCCTTCTTCAGTCTTCCTCCTCCTCCTCCTCCTCCTCTTCCTCTTTCCTCGTTGTTCAGTCTCCTCCTCGTGTCTCATTTTCACTTTCCTCTTTCTCATTTTCCTTCTCTTCTTCTCCCTTTCTCTGTTTCCCATCATTATTATTCTCTCCTCCTCCTCCCTTCTCCTTCTCCTCCACCGAACGACAGCATAATCCAGACATCCTATCTCCACACCACCTCCTCATCTCCTCCTTTATCTCCACTTCCTCCTTCCCAGTACGAGCGTCTGAATGGAGGAGGAGGAGGAGGAGGAGGAGGAGGAGGAGGAGGAGGAGGAGGAGGAGGAGGAGGAGGAGGAGGAGGAGGAGGAGGTGGACACTAAATCAAGGAGAAATGGAGAGGTAATACCAGTGTCTAAATTGTGTAGTCTTCCACATCTCCTCCACCACCACCTCCTCCTCCTCCACTCATCTCCACCAATGCAAGGAAGGAAAGACTCATTACCATCGTGCTTGGGTTGAAAAAAAGTTAGATTGGTCATGTTAGTTTTTAATCAGGTCTCTCTCTCTCTCTCTCTCTCTCTCTCTCTCTCTCTCACTGCATCACCACAGTCTACCCTCACCATTACCACTACCGCTATCCCCATTCTCTCTCTCTCTCTCTCTCTCTCTCTCTCTCTCTCTCTCTCCTAAAACCCATCTAATCTTCCAACTCCACCTCCCCGCCATTGCAACACGGTAGTCCACTCTCACTTCCCTTTCCTCCCCCATCCCTTCCCCTCACCCTCCTCATCTTCTTCCTCCTCCTCCTCCTCTTCTTCTTCCTCGTCCTCGTCCTCCTCCTCTTCCTCCTTATTCTTGATTATCTCACTGCGCCTTGTTACAGGTATTCTCTTATATTGCTAACACATGCTTCCTCCTCCTCCTCCTCCTCCTCCTCCTCCTCCTCCTCCTCCTCCTCCTCTTCCTCCTCCTCCTCCTCTCTCTACGACCATATTCTCACATGTTTCTCCTCTTATTATTTCAATGTCCTCCTTTATTGGAACTTTAACTCTCACGTACATGCAAGCTAGATCTCTCTCTCTCTCTCTCTCTCTCTCTCTCTCTCTCTCTATCTGGTTTCCACTCATTATATAAACTCCCCTTCCTTCCCTCACGGCTACTCTGTCCCATACACACTGCCACTCCCTACAACAGACAGACAGACAGACAGACAGACAGACAGACACAGGTAGGTAAGTAAATATATAATTTCACTGCCCATAACTAGAAAATGACAGAGGAAGAAATGAGACAGGATAAATACACGGAAAGTGGGATGGAAAAGGGAGAAATTGACGGGGAGAGGTGGTAGAAGGAAGGGATTGACGGGAAGAAGCAGGGCAGCGGACAGAATGGCGGGAAGAGAAGAAAGGAGAGAAAGAGAGGAACTGGCAAAAAAAAAAAAAAAAAAAAAAAAAAAATAGTGAGAGGTGGGAGAATAATAAGTGAAGGGAAAAGGTTAGAAAGGAAGAAACGTGGGAGAGAAGAATAACTAACGGGAAGAGGAGGGAGAGGGAAGAAATGACGGGAAGAAGTGACGAGAAAGGATTGGAGGAGAGGAAAATTGGAGGAAATAAATTGACAGGATGAGATTTAATGAGATAATATCAATTTTGCCCCTAATCTAATGTCTCATCATAATATTCCTCCACTGCAGAGACTTCCACCCCTCTTCCATCTCCCCCACACACCTGCAACTATTTCCCTCCCTTCCATTCCCCCCTACCCCCTTTTTCCACATCTCTACAGCCCCTCAGGGAAAAATAATCACTACTTGCTATTTCCACTTAGGTTAATTCCCCTTCCATTTCTTCCACCTTCTTTCCTTCCACATTTAAAGGTACTGAATATTTCTTCTCTCTCTCTCTCTCTCTCTCTCTCTCTCTCTCTTCCACTTCCACTAACGCTTCCACTTGTAATTCCACACGTACTATTATACCATCTTCCACTACCACCTCCATCTGCTCTTCCATTCATCCATTCCATCTCCACTTCCTTCTCTTCCACTAGTCTAGTATCTCCACTTCACTCCCTTCCACATATACTACCACCTTCTGTTCCATACCTTCCACTTCTCCATCACCTCCACCTCCATACTCTCCCTTCCTTCCACATTCCTCTTCCATTTTCCATCACCTCCACCTCGATACCCTCAATATTAACGAGTACATCCACTTCCCTTCCTTCCACATTCCTTACTCCTTCCACATGTAACCTGCCACTTCCATTTCAACTCCTACCTGCACTCCACCTTCTTTCCTTCCACATTTACGATCACCCGCACTTTACTACTCCCTTCCCTCCCACCACCCCATCACCCCCACCATCACTCCCAAAGTCCTTCTCAGCCCTTCCCTGCCAGTCCCAAGCCCCAAGTTTATCGTAAAGCAGCGGCCACAATCTCATTTGGCGAAGCGCTGGCCGGGTGTCACTGGCGGGGCTGCTTGGCTCATGTTACCTGGGGAACGCACACACCTGGGGGAAGCCGAGTGATACCTGACCTTCCTACATCCCCAGCTTTTCTTCCTCTCCTTCCTCCCTTCCCCACATATCCTTCCTTCCTTCTTTCTTTCCTTCCTGTCCTTATAATCCTGCAGGAACTCCTGTTTGTGTGTTTTCTTATATGTTTATTCTATGTCTTACTTTATTTTTGTTTTTCCTTCTTCTTTTCCTTGTGTCTCTTTACCTCTCCTCCTCCTTTTCCTCTTCCTCCTCCTCCTCTTCTTCCTATTTCTTTCCCCTTTTCAATCCTCCTTCTCAACCTAATTTTCCTCCTAATCCTTCTCCTCCTCCACCGTCTAATCCTCTTCATTATCTCCCTAGTCCAAACCTCCTTCCTTTGCGTGATATCCACCCCTTCCTTTCTCTGCCCATCCCCCAACCCCTCCTCTTCCCCTTCCTCTTCCCTTCTCTGCCTCCTCTTTGCTTGCTGACCGTGTAGAGGCAACAACACTTAAACCCTCCCAACGTCCTCCTCCTCCTCTTCCTCCTCCATGCATAGTATTGCAGTGCATGGACGGCAATGGGCTGTGTGCTTTTAGTGGTATGTCCTTCTTCTTCTTCTTCTTCTTCTTCTTCTTCTTCTTCTTCTTCTTCTTCTTCTTCTTCTTCTTCTTCTTCTTCTTCTTCTTCTTCTTCTTCTCCTCCTCCTCCTCCTCCTCCTCCTCCTCCTCCTCCTCCTCCTCCTCCTCCTCCTCCTCCTCCTCCTCCTCTTCCTCCGGCTGTGGTCTGTCCTCCCCTTGAATCATGTCGCGCCAAGCTGATTATTATTTCTCTCTCTCTCTCTCTCTCTCTCTCTCTCTCTCTCTCTCTCTCTCTCTCTCTCTCTCTCTCTGTGCTTTCATTCAGATTTGATTCTCTCCACTGTTTACTCTTCTGCTCTTTCGTCCTCCTCTCTTCGTGTCTACTTTTTTAATTCCTCTTTTTCTTCTTCCTCTCCTTTGTTCTCTTACTTTCTTTCTTCCTCCATCCTCCATTCGGTATCCAATTTTTAAAGGCTCTTCTTTCCTCTTAAATTTTCCTTCTGCTGACAGCTCGTGAGAATATATGATGGAGGAGGAGGAGAAGGAGGAGGATAACAAGAAAAAGAAAAAAACATTAGTGAAAAAACAGGTAAAGAGAGGAGGAGGAGGAGGAGGAAGAGTTAGTCATGACCACGCCCCTGGAAGCAATCTCCTGATTGTCAAACTACTACTATTCCTCCTCCTCCCCTTTACATCTCCACTCCCCTCTCCCCTCTCCCCTCCC